>NW_009914151.1:101219-119645 GCF_000696875.1 Nestor notabilis
TGCTGAACCCCTTCACAGGTTCCTAAGGCCCCATGCTCCAAGCCCACTAGTTGTCCATGGGGAGGCACCCCTGACACCACAGCTAGTCCTGGACAAGGTTACCCCACCAGCAGGCAGCACTAGGGCTGAGGCTGTCCCAGCACCATGCTGCTGCCCCAGAGGCCCCTTAACTCTTGCACCCCCACCGCATCACCCTCGAGACCTCCCTGACTGCTCAAGATCTACCACCACCCACAACCACCCCACACCCGACCTCTCCAGCTGCCCTTGAAATCCTCCTTGGATCACCAGCAGCTCCAAGGAGTAGGCCTCCCCAGCACCCTCCAACCCAAGCCACCTTCCCTAAAAGCCCACCTAAAAGGTTTGCCAATCACTTCACTTGCACCCAGGGGGCTGAGGTGGTGCTACATCCCCCTGAGCCCACCCTTAAGCCCCATGCCCACAGCTCAGCACACCTGACCACTTCATACGCATCCTGAGAATCTTTTCTTTTTCACAGAGATAGCAATCTTCAAATCATAGAATCATAGACTGATTTGGGTTGGAAAGAACCTTAAGACCATAAAGTTCCAACCTCCCTGCCATGGGCAGGGACACCTCCACTAGACCAGGTTGCTCAAAGCTCCATCCAACCTCGCCTTGAACACTGCCAGGGATAGAAAATATAATTAATGCACATAGTAACAACAGAAAACCTGTGCAAAACAGTGGAGAAGCATCTTCCATCATCAGAGCTCTGCAGGCAGTAACAAAAACCACAGAAAATCCCCAGTCATCTAGAAGACCTGATGAAGAGGGGGAAGACACAAAATATACTTGCCAACAACGGCCCAGGCAGAAGCAAAAAAGGGATGAGAAGAACAGGAATATGAGCTCAACACTGTATGGAGAGCCACAAGAAGAAAGCACCTCTTGCTTACAAGCAGAAAGGGGTCTATATTTAATCAGACACATATTAGTCAGAAGCTAAGAGAGGCTGAAGGTGCACAGGATTGTCTCTTTCCTGACAGCTATGAGCAGAGGGTTTGGGGTTTCTTGGTGTCTCACTCAAACCTTGGCATGTTTTTCTATTTTAAATACCAACTGCATCTAGTCTTCGGTCTGGTAGGATTCTCAAACCCCACGACTTGGTGGTGGGATTGTTGCCTGGGTGGATTCTAGGTACATGGAGACAGAAGGAGCAAGGAAGAAACAGGGCTAAAATAGTAAATAAAAGGTGAGGTAGGAACATGACACAAAAACAGAAAAAGACAGAATAGAAGGACAGAGGCACTAAAAAAAAAAATGGGGGAGAGAGTGGGGGGACAGGACAGACACAGCAAAGAAAGGACAGCAAAAATCTCTGGGTATCCAGTAAATCAGACATTTTTCCAATACCAAAGTTGATTTACAGTGCCACCCACTAAACACAATGCCCCAGAAACAACCCAGCCTTTATATATGCCCTGGGGTAAAGAAGCGTAGCCTTTTTTTCCCTTGGTATTTTGAGTCTATTCCTTCATGGTGAAGGAAGAGATTAGTCAGGAATTTTCAAGGATGGGAGATTTCACTAATGCTTTTTGACTCCTTGGGACTGTATGCCTGATACTTCCATGTGCATGCTTCCTCCCTGCTTGAAAACATCACCCGTGAAAGCTGCTGAATCCTAACTGCAGACTGTGATGGCAAAATGTGACAGAGAACAATTTCATATCAAATTTGATCTGAGTGTGATCTAAAGCTGCAACTGCGTAGGATATTTCTACAGCTACTAAGCTCAACTGATTGATTGTAACCAAAGGCACTAATCAAGCTGGCAGAAGCAGCAAGTCTCAGCCCTCCTAGCCCCAGTCGTTATCCTCATGCTGTGTTCCTTCCCTTATATGCAGCTGCAGGAACATAAATATAGCTAATTTTAACTGGAATAGATCTCTGAACCAATTCAATTCACAGCTACGTAAGCTTTGGGAAGTTGAAGGAGGCAGGAGAAAGAGAAACAAGCACTGGCACAGTAACTGAGATGAGGGAGAAGAGCACAGGACTGTTTTTGAGAGAATGCCAGTTTATCCTTGCTTGAAGTCTTCTGCTGTAGTTTCATACCCATTTTAAAGCAGCTCACAGGACTACCACCTATATGAACACCTACAAGATCTCCTCTGAGAGAGTAAAGATACAATAATGTGATTCACCACAGCACAATCACTTTTTAAAGATAAAATAGGAAGACATCTTGTACCATGTACCTAGTCTTATAACAACCCCTCATCAGCTTCCTTAATTTTAAAAATAAAGGACCTTTCTTTTGCAAGACCAGAAGCAGCTGTGAACAGCTAAAGATACACTGGAAGTGAAGGCATCTAGTTGTTCAGAAGCCACAGGCACAGCTTCCCACACGGGGAATAGGAGACAGAACCTAGATAAAGCAAATCCATGTATAAGATAAAACCTACATAAATTAGGCTTAGTGGATTTTGCATACCAGGCACATAAAAACATCATGGAGAAAATAAATGTCAGTGATGCTGCTCACTGAGGAACACAGAAAATATGAGCGAGCGTTCATACAGATTTCTCACTTGGATTCAGATGCACTGTTTTGGACCAAGTAAGCCCTACCAGGCCCAATTTGTACAGAAGCTGTGTGACTAACACTGCTTATAGAATCATAGAATGGTTTGGGTTAGAAAGGACCTTAAGATCATCCCCTGCACGGGCAGGAACACCTTCCACTAGAGCAGATTGCTCCAAGCCCCTTCCAACCTGGCCTTGAACCCTGCCATGGAGGGGGCAGCCACAGCTTCTCTGGGCAACCTGTTCCAGTGCCTTAACGCCCTTATATCTAACCTAAATCTCCCCTGTTTAAGCTTGAACCCATTGCCCTTTGTCCTTCCACAGTCCCTAAATGCTCCTCTCTTTTTGTTCACCTGTCATTCTGACATGTGCAGGTGTGCGAGGAAATAATCTTATTTTTTTCTGCACTGACAGTGTATTTCATTCACATAAGGATGATCCAGATGTGGGACTACAAGCATTTCTGTAAGAGGAAGAGATGAGAGAAGATAGCATCTGCACTAGCTCAGCGGGGGTTGGGGAGAAGAACACAGTTTAAGTTTTTAGGGAAACATACAGGTTGCCATACCCAGGTCTCAGGAAAGGCAAAAAACACACTGTGCTGGGAAAGCAAATGGAACACTTGCAAGTGCCAGTAAGTTCTTACAAGAGTTTTGCCTCAGTGGAATAACTTTTTCCTCCTACAGTCATCAAAAGCAACTACAGTTGTATAGTAATTAAACAGCTGTATTGATCCTACAACCATACACTAGTTATTCAAACGCTATATACTGCCATGTAGCAGGTTGTTCCCTCCCAGCTATATGACTAAGAAATTTGAACAAAGGAACAAAGTGTTGCCTTTTCCTTTCCCCATCACCAGTGTCTTGAACATCTGCTAAGGATACCCTGAATGTTTTTCCTGCGCACTTTATCACCACTGAAGGCTACCACAAATGAGAAAGGAATTAACAGGTACAGTTACACTGACATTTGGTGCACTGGGGAACTAATCTACCAAAATGTCTTACAGCTAGAAGTAAACACAATAAAACTACAGCATTCCAATAGTTTTATTTGATCTAGTATCCCAATATATGAAAACACTGCTGGATAAAACTAAGAAAGAGTCTCCTGTGATGGGTATTTTATTACAGAAGAGGTCAAATAATGAGATCTTCTCAGTGACTCCTGTAATAGCATCCTTAATATTTCAAGGATCTTGTAGAACTGAAGTATTAACTAGGCAGCAGTTTGAGAGATGTCAACTACACAATAAACTGCTGTGGGCATGAAGGGCTTTGATTAATCTTAGTCTCCATATGCTTATACATAAAATTAATTTATGATATCCTTCAAATCAAAGCCTGCTACATTTCAATAATCTCCAACTAAACATTTTTAAATGGCACATATTTTTTTCTAGAAGTTATCTATGGCAGATTCAGAGCAGATGTTAATACATTCTATCATGAAAAATAAGCTTTACTGTTCTGCTATTCAGGATGGCAACTTTCTTACATAAGGAATCCTTATTATCCGATTCAAACAAATCTTTGATTTTCTAAAACGTACTTCTTTCACTGTTCACTCTAGCTTAAGAAAGTAATGCTGAAATTCACATACAGAAATACTTAACTATCTGGGGGCATTAAGTGGGTTTCTCTTATGTGTCATCAATCAGGTAAAGAGAAGGTTTGGTTCATTTGGTTTGGGAGGGTGTTTTGTTTTATTAAGAGTTAGGAGGTAATTCTTACCACATTTTGCAAACTACTTCAAGATACAATACTAGATCAGTCACAGAAGCAGACAGGCCAGTACATTCACAGAAATAAGCATATGTACTACAGATGTCTAGATAAGAAAAATCCTCAAAGAATTCATCTTTGTAAATAAGTGAATGTTACAATTAATTGCACACCAAAAGGTTTCAGAGGTAGACAGAGGCATCAGAAGAACAACCCAAAGCAACCTATATAAACTGATTACTCTTCACATATACAATAAAAATCCTAAGCTTGTAACAAGAAGCTTTATCTGGGACCTCTTAGACTGATGATCTCCAGAGGATCCTCCCAGCCTAGACCACAGAATCACAGAATGGTTAGGGTTGGAAAGGACCTTTGAAGATAACCTAGTCCAACACCTGTGCCATGGGCACAGACATCTTTGACTAGATCAGGTTGCTCAGAGCCCAAGGTCATTCAGTGATATGAAGAAACACCCATATGATAAGATCTTAAAAAGCAAATCACAGAATGAACAGACATAAGAAAACTATATTGTGTAAAGCAGACAAAATTTCCAAGTATGGCCACTTGTTCATAAATGCTTCAACATTCATATACCTAAAATGAAAATCACAATTTTACAGTAAGAGACAGCATGCAGGTCACATCTATTCACAACTTCATGGTTTCTTCCTTCATTAGTTACAGTGTATACAGATTACTTAAAACTTTGGGTAACATTTTAACAATGGACTCACTGAAGGACCAAGGTTACACGGTTTCAGTGACTTTTATCTGCTTTAAGGTGCAAGAAAAGGCACTGACCATCCCTTCACAACACTGGCAACCAGAGGCTGCTCTTTGTACCCATATCAGCTAAAGAGTAGCCAAGGCATTTTAATTAATATTATACTGAAGCAAAAGCATTCAAAAAAACACTAGCTCAAATTTTGTTTCAGCTTGCAGCAGGATACTCGAGTGATAGAAATACAACAGCTACATAAAACAAATAAAACAGACAGAACAGTTGGAATGCCATCTTAGCCTTAATTCCAACTGCATTTCTTAACTATTAAACTGTTCCCAATTAAGTCTCACTGAGTCAATTCACTTCCCACTGAGGCAGTTTTAAAAAACAAACAAACAAACAAACAACTCTATTCAGTGACATTACTTCAGGAATGGACTTCAATATTGATACAAAGATGACTGTTAATACAATCATCTCCTGTTGTTTTAATTCATACCATAGTGGTGTCTAAAATGTACTAAAGGCAAAAGATTTATCAGATTTTTTCTCTTTTGCAAGTACACTCTGAACACCTACCTTACAAACCTGAAAGATTATTTGGTCAAATTGCCATGCATTTTGTGTCTTCCCTCTCAAAGATTGTTTTACATGTTTAATTTAAATTAAAATTTCAAAACAACAATGATAAGAATATGATAATTGTTGGTCTTACTGAAGATTCAATAACTGGAGATACAGCTTAGGCTACACAGGTGCATAAGAAAACAGTATAAATACGGGTTGTGGATGATAGTGCCTCCACTAAAAACTCTTAGCATCCAGTGGTTCTACCACACAAATGCCTCAGGCACTTTTGGCACCTGTGTATAGCTATGGATGAGTTTTCTTCCCATGACTTGGTCTAGTCACTTTCAGAGACTGGTTTCAAAAGGTGCAGAGCCTACAATACATAACTAAGTCACTCCTTTACTTTTTCTCACTACACTAAGAAAATTAATTTTCAAAGCCACAGAAAGCATCCCGTGAATACTGAAACAGGTGTTCTCTTTTTAAATTACACTGAAGTCTCCATGTAAACCCCAGGGAAGTTTACAGCTGGAGAATTTGTTTTAAAGAAGCTATGAGTTACTTCCCTGACAGATTCACTTGTAGAGACAGAAAGCTTGCTTCCTTCTTGAAGAGTCATGATGCCATTTGAAGTATTTTCTGCAACACATTTGAAAATGTTTTTATCTAATGATAAGCCTTTCCATAATAATTTCATGATGATACTCTCATAGGAATAATAAAATGTTATAAATACAAGATGATTTGATGTTGTAAGTGATTACTAACAACATTTCTATCAGACAAGAAATAAACTGCATGCTGTTATTCATGCAACTCCTAATCAAACAAACACAAGAATTTCTTAAGAACTGCCAAAAAGAAAACATTCTTGCTGGTGAAGTACAAAACAGAAAAATATTAGTCTTTAAATGTAAAAGACCTGTGAGACGAAGATTTTTCTATAAATTAAATATGACAACATATTATTTTTCAAGCACAACCAAGCCCTCAAAAAAGGAGTACCTTCCAGCTTTGAAAAAGGGTGAAGAGACACTTCACTCTAACGAGCAGCATACATACGTCTTTTGCTTCAGAACAGGCAACAAGGGGATAAAACATGAAGAATGGCAAAAGAGCTAACTGCTATGTACCATGGTATGCGGAAGGGGGAGATAACTGAATAACTGATTGAAAAGATAAATAAAATTTTGAAATAGTAATTTGAACAAGACAATGACTTACTACATTCAACTCTGACCTGGAGAAAACAGCTCAATCCAGATTTGGAAGCAAAGAATCACCATGAATTTTAATTTTAAACTGCTAACGGCCTATTAAAAAAACTACACATTTAACAGCTTCACATATATAAGAAACATTTTTCTGACTCTTCAGAACACTTAAGGCTACTAAACTCTTCTCTTTTGCATATTTTCTAGTTACTCATGAGATAAGGTGAAGATTCACAGACATTTTGGTTAAACTTTTCCATCCAACTTGCTTCAGATGCTGACAAGGCACAAACAGGACTTTCTACCAGTTCTTGGAAGAACATCTATTCTGGTCCAAAGTTACCTTCAGAAGAGCATCTCAACTAGAGGTAAACCCACCACACAAGACACAGTTGAGATATTTACTAAAGTATCCATTTGCAATGGTTACTCATTTGTTCCAACATTGATTATTTTCATGCCCTAATAGCTGTATTCTTAATAGCATACAATAAATCCTGGCAAGGAGTATCCAAGAAATGAAGTCTAGAACAACACATTCATACTTCTGATCTAGCAATGAAACATTAGTAGGAATCTCTTTTAACCCCAGACTACATGTGCCTATTAATTTGCACTCAAAGATCTTAAACACAAATTTCCTCAAGCCACTGGACTTCTCTCAGTATTTTATTATTAGAGAAAAACCAGGTTACACAGTATAGCTAAATGACTCCTATCATACCCCATTATCATTTGCTAATAAGCTTTGTCAAGCTTTCACCAATAGGGCTAAAATTTGTCCTGCTTACTGCCTGTATGAGGCTTAGGGTACATTTTGAGGAAGAACAGCAGACCAACAACATGAGACACAGATGTAGAGAAAGTAGTGTTGGGGTAAAAGATCTGTGAAATCAGGTTGTTCAGGGTTTTCTTCCCCAAAGAGAACTATTAAAAAATAATAATAAAAAAAATAATCTGTCTATACTTAAAAAACTTGAAATCCTTAAGCTATGAAATTGGAACTTTCACAGAAAATGAGCTGGGTATCAGGAATCTGTCGTTTTCTAATCTCAAGGCAAACTCATGCAAACATGTCAACAGTCCTCTGAGGCATCTAGAATTTAACAGCATCTTCAGATATTTTTAATTAAACAAAGTTTTGGGGTTTTTTTGGTGGTTGGCCCATCTGCTCCCCACATTGAGAACACTGTCTATATACCACCACCCACTACCAAAGAAACAGAAGTTGCGCTACTCAAAGCTCTGGATTTATGACCAACTATTCTTCTGTCTCAACCATAAAGTCATTGAACTTGACCTGTCATAAGGTCAATCAATAGGGTCAATCAACCCTATCAACAGGGTTTCTCACCCTACTGATACAAAAGGGCAATGTCAACAGACAATTCCTCTTCACATCTTTTCTACTGTAATTGTTGCTCCCAGCTCTACAGAGGTTGAAGCTAGTTCATACACTGTACTCACAATAGCTTTTAACCAGCTGCATGCTGAAATAAGTGACCTGACTTGGATCACTAGGATCTGACTAGGACAAAGGAAGCTTGTTTAAATACAAAATTAATGAGAAATTTTATTAAGGCTTCTAATATCTGAGTTCTGCCAATAAGTTTTCTTTTATATGTCTAGATCTGACTCCCTGTCTACCCATACTGTAGGAACATCCTCTGTGATCTTCAGAGAACCCTTGCCTTGGTCACTGATTAGTAAAGATCCACCCTAGGGAGAAATCCAAGTTTAACAGGGCCAGAGGTCCTTGAACATGGGATGTGATGCTTTTTACTTCTCGTACCTCTTTTTCTTACCCACCTTCTCTTCCTTTATATCTCTGGTTTAACTGGAGTCTTCTTTGGGCAAGAATAAATCTTTTCCTGTGAGTCTGGAATGACAAAGGCAATCAAAACCAGCATCTTAAAAAGGCAGATGCTGCAACAGGTTTGCCAGGTCTCCAAGTGGCTATAATAAAACTGTATTCTGTGCCAATCTAGGCCAGAAGCTGCAAAGTAAAGGGTCAAACACTAAAACATAATATTCTTCCTTTTAAGCTTTCATATTGAATTGAGGGCAGGTCTGCAGAGGACTTAGGGATATTGGTAGATGAAAAATTGGACATGACCCAGTAATGTGCACTTGAAGCCCAGAAAGCCTGGGCTGCATAAAAAGAAACACTGTCAGCAGACTGAGGGAGGTGATTCTCCTCCTCTGCTCTGCTCTCGTGAGACCTCACCTGTCTTTTTTTTGCACCTGTGTGCAATTCTGGCATCTCCATTCTGTAGCACAGGACACGGATCTATTAGAGTTTGTCCAGAGAGGGTCATGAAAATGGTCAGAAGGCTGGAACACCTCTCCTGTGAAGACAGACAGAGAGCTGGGGTTCTTCAGCCTGGAGAAGAAAAGGCTCAGGGGAGACCTAGTCCCCTTAGAAGGGGGCTCATAAGAAATATGGAGAGAGGCTTTTTACCAGTTATAGTGACACTGCAGGGACAGAACAAGAGGTAATGGTTTTAAACTAAAAGAGTGTGGATTTAGACTGGATATGAAAAAATAAGGGTGGTGAGACACCACAGGTGTCACAGGGGAACAGGCTGCCCAGAGAATTTGTGGCTGCCCCATCCCTGGAAGTGTTCAAGACCAGGTTGGACAGGGCTTGGAGCAACCTGGTGTAACAAAAGATGTCCCTGCCCATGGCAGGGGAGTTGGACTACATGATCTTTGCAGGTCCAAGGCAAACCATTCCCAAGATTCTGTGATTCTATATTCTTATGCAGTCTAGATCATCCCTTGACCTCAAAAGGGTGTTGAATATTTTTTGTGAGGTACTCAAATATTACAGCAATAAG
The DNA here is from genome assembly GCF_000696875.1 of Nestor notabilis. Lineage (NCBI taxonomy): Eukaryota > Metazoa > Chordata > Aves > Psittaciformes > Psittacidae > Nestor > Nestor notabilis. The sequence continues at coordinate 110,851 of NW_009914151.1, forward strand.
CACCACAGAAAAGTCCACACAGAAATTAATAGCCTACAGCAAACAGAGCCTGAGGCTCACACTGAACAACCAGACTAAGATAAAATATTGACCAGTGTCTTAGGATGTGAGTATTATCTGTTCTCTTCACTGAATGAGGCAGGACTGCGGGGAGAAAGAAATGCACAAGTGATTATGCAACTGGAGGTTATATCATGCTGCCCATGCACAATGGGACAAAGAGGCAAATTAAAAACACACCCAACCAGCTTAATTATGGGATTTAAGTGTTTGATGTCAATTTAATATAGTCTTTGCTTATAATTAGCACTACTGCTTTTCTACTATCCAAATATTTTAACAATTTAGAAACTTCTTAAATCACCCCGTATCATTCCTTGTAATACTATTCAGGTAGGTGGGAGACATCAAAATACTAAACATTGTATCATTCCACTCTATTTTTATCAACATTTTATCCTTCAGTTTTCAATATCCTCAGATGCAACCTATTAAAAAAAAAAAAGAAGCATTTTATTAGAGTTCTTGTTTGAATGCATTAGACTCCAAATAATTTATATGTGCAAACATTCACACTATCATAATGATCAAGCATTAGAGGAAAACAGCCATTTTGCCCGAGGTACATTTATATACTTAGAGATATGTACAAAACTAAACTAAACTAAATGTGCCTGAGTTTCTCCACAGAAACAGATGCAGCCTCCGCTGGTAAGACACTGTAAACAGAAAAATGGATTTCAAAATGTCGTAACACTCAGTATAGCCTCTTAGGCAGTTTCTTTCCTTCTGGCCATATTTTAACTTCTCCAATATATATAAAGGATATTTCAATAATTAACATTAAAAAAAGAAAAACAAATTAGCTATAGAGTCTACAAAAGACATGGTATTCCGAATTCTGTTCTCAGGTGGTTTATTTTTCTGTCCATAGTTACATCACAATAGCATCTTGAATGTGTAGTGTGACCTTGAAATCATGAGACATCAACAATATACACCTTATAGAAATAAAAATTAATACAGTCCTAGAAAATCTATGGAGGCAAACTTTTGGGAATGGAATAAAAGTACAATTATTTCTCTACCTGCATATATACTACTGTAATGTTTAAGACTACTACAAAAGTGGACTTGGACTGTGTGTTAACTGGGCATGCAAAGTCACTTTTACTCAATCCAGCGATCCCTAGAAGACATTTGGGGCCAAATAAGATTCAGCAGTTTAAATGCAATCAGTTCTATTTCAGGCACCCTGAGGTGATCCCGCTCCACCACCTCTGCCCCAGCCTCCTGGTTTTGTTTTAAAATACTGCAGGGTCTCCTGCATCTCCATCTCATCTACCAGCCAGCTGCAACGCCTAGTGTACCCTAACAAAACTAGAACCATCAGCTATTGGCCTATCTTAAAGACACTTAAAAGTCTCACAACAACATTTATATAATGGATTCCTGCCTTCAGCTCTGAAAATGAAGTCCCTATTTGAAGTTAGGTACCCACAGTTTCTGGTCACTTCGAAAAAAATGTTACTTAAAAAGAAGTTAGTAATTCCAGTCTTATCCTCACCTACTCTTCAAGCTATTACATGTTTGGTTTAGGTTTTATACAGCAAAGTTTCCTTCCTTGCTTGGTGCATCTATCATTCAGTTTTTTCTCTAAGTGACTGACTCAGTTTTCCCCTGGAGTATATTCTGCTGCCCTCTCCCAGTCCCTTAACTGCCTTCACACTTATAAAAAGTTATGCCTAACAGACCATCAAGTACACCAATCACCAATATACCAGATTAATTCCACATAAAAACAAAATACATTTAACACCTTTTAAGTCTACAAATCCAAAGCATAATTGCCACTTACAGTCATCGAAGCACATGTACATTATAAAGCTCGTTTCCCTAGGAATGCCAAACAAGGATAAACAAGTGATTAAAAACCAAAGGGCTGAACATTTCGGGAACCGTGCAAATCAGTACCGATTTTTAAGGGCCATACCTATTGACTCTCACTTTCAATCTTGAACAAAACCATCTTCCTGACCTCAGTGCAAACCTGAAGATGTCTTCTCATCTCTGGAAACATTTGTACTGAAAATTATTAGCTCTTGAAACTGTAATGCTATTCTTTGTGGTCAAAAGAGTAGATTACCATAAACATTAGTTCCCTCTGCATTAGAAACTGTTCATTGTTTTGCTTTTTATAATCTCTGAAATTACAGAAAAGCTGTCATTAGCTTGTATCTCAACACTGATTTATTTCCTGCTCTATTCCATAAATAATATGCAGCTAACTGATAGCTAACATAAAATAGATCAAACCACATCATCTACAATTTTCTCTAACAAGAAAATAATTACTGCTATTGTAAATCAACTAGACCTTTGAGTAGTAGGTTGCAAACCTTCCTCTGAAAAATCAGTGATCCACTTTCAAAAATTCTTGTAAAAGGATAAAAGATTTTATGTGGACTTGCATCTATGTCATTCTAGAAGAACACTGTTCCATCTTTTAAAAATGCCAGATTTAAATAAAATTTAAAAAGAAAAAAAAATACATCACCTGGAATAGGGAAAAGAGAAATTGTTGTGGTCAGTGGAAGCACTAGACATTCATACCATCAACTGTAGGTACAAAGTTTGCTTTCCCTAGCATCAAATAAAAAGGCTTTGTAGTGTCATTACGCCATGATTGCTATTTATATACAAAATGATCATTAATGATGGCAGTACATATGGAGAAGAGAAAATAAAGCAAGAGATTTCAATCTAAGATCCTAGGAAACATGAAGAAGCCTTTTACTGTCTCTCTAGCCCTGGTGCAGGAGCCCTAGCTGCTCCTTCACCTGCCCCTCCTTGGCTGTTTACCCTGTTGGTGATTCAGCTTAAGAGAGACACACAGCACCACACAGTGCTAAGAACCACTGTTCTTAATATTGTTCTTAGCACTCACTTTTTACACTGTGAGTAGCCAGTCACCTTTATGTAAGAAAACAATAATCTACTCCTGTCTTAACAACATAAAAGGTGCAGAGGAATATGAGCTGTCATAATCTGAAGAAAACCTAACTGTTTTGATCAAAGTTACAAAGAAAAAACAAGACACTTGGTAGCTGTAAAAAAAAATGTGAAGCCATTGAGGGAATACTGAGAGTAAACAAACACTATTTTGCTGTGTGTAACCAGTATAAACGGTTGAGAACAAGCATCTGAGGGCAAGCACAAAAGAGAACAGGAGTGTGGTAAACCCACATTTAACATCATGCTAAGAAGATACGAACTCATATTCATGCTTTACAGAATTTGGTATCTTCACTGCTTCATGAGGTTACATTTCACATAAAACTCCTGCAATTTGCCAAATGTCATGTGACAATGAAAGACTAATACAGCAGTTGGTAGAGAAGAAAGGAGACTAGGGAAGAAAGGAGACTTCTTCCCTAAACACTGAGCACCCTTAGCCATTAAAAATACAGAAAAGCATCACAAAAGTGACAGAGAGGGACAGACGGCAAGTAGGGAAGGTACAGGGCAGCTAAGACTGACAGTATTCTTGACAGTTTCAGAAAGCAGAACCACAGGTAAGCCTCAAAAGGTGATTGAACAAGGAGATTTTCTCAGGAATCTGAGGAAAAATCTCAGGATGGAAAAATACAGATTGACCAAGATGAGCAACCTCTGGGAGAGAGACAGGGTTTGAAAGAAGGACTAAGGAAAAGCCAACATACTTGAATGACAAGTGAAACAAGCAGTAATTTGTTTTTCAGCCTCATAACTAACTCTTCTTCAACCTGAAGTTTTTCTGGTTTTATTCTGGTCAGATTTGTTATGTTCTAATCAAGTTCTTAGTTTCAAGGATTAAAAAGTTTAGTCTTTTTTGGCATGCTCAATAGAAAAACTGAGATGGGGATGCACAGAGGAAGTAATTCCACCTAAATCTGCTGTCTGATTCAGGGTCCTAAGAGATTGCACTGCATTTCTGAGGGTGAAATAAGAAAAAAAGTTAAAGATTTAAAAATACAGTTTCAAGAGCCAGTGTAGTTTATCTTAAAAGTGCCAAATGAAGGTAAAGGATTTCTTCGCTTTATACACATTTAAGAACTCACAGGTAGTATTTCTAAGCATTGCTACCATATGTACTTATGCTAACAGTTTTACCACTGAATAGAAAGCTGTCAGAATTTGCAGATTCAGAACTTCAGCTGAATGGGATTTACCAAAGCAGATGTATCCAAGCACATCTTTTTATGTGGAAGTACTTTTCATACCCACATCTCATCAAGCCAAAAATGCCTTTTCATTACGGGAAAGATTAAAAGGTGCATATACATGCTGCTCACAGAAATTTCACATGCAGTTTACTGAATTCCATGATGATTATTTTGATTCATTGGATTTATAATCCATCTACTGCAATGCAAGTGTCTGCATAAGTCTCAGTTTGAATGCTATATGGGCAACTATGGCCAAGAAACTTGAAACTGATGCAGCAAACCAAGTACCTGTAAGGCATCAGTGAATCAGGGCATGCAGAAACATCTTGCCTCCTTCCCTCTAGAGTCTGCATTTATTTGGAAAAGTTACAAGGATTTCACTGCTATTATTTATAAACTGGTTTTCTAACAATGACTCTCAAAATGAAATTGTCCTAAAAGGACTCTTAATGTTTTGGATAATCAACTGTTCAAGGATTTGAGTTATTTTTGAAGACAGCAAAAAATACATCAGGATCACCTTCTTAAGTTTCAAAAAAGCTGGAAAGAGCAATAGGCTTCTACCCTACCTCTGTGTTCTGTAGATGGCAGTTCAATTTGGATGGAATTGCCTGTTAAATACGTAAGATTGTAACCAGTTTTCAAAACTCCTCTCAAAAAATCCAGCAGTCTCTGTTCCACTTCACTGCCAAGCCACGTGTATCCTTCTGCTGCTCCTCCTCAGCCAGTTTCAGCTGTGAAAGGCCCCAGCCTCTCAGCAACACCCTCAGCCTTACCCCCATCTGCTCCAATTCCACCACTGCAATCCACTTGTGTTTACAATGCAGAGCATCCCATGTCCTTTTTCTTTCTCTATCAGTCTTCCCTTGTGCACTCCTAAAACAAGGGTCTATTAGATATTTCTGATGACCATCTCACAATTAAATTTGTCACCTTTTTCTAACCTCTTTCCAGATCAATTTGAAGAGAGATCACAGAATCACAGAATGGTTTGGGTTGGAAAGGACCTTAAAGATCACGTAATCCCAACCCCCCTGCCATTGGCAGGGACACCTTCCACTAGACCAGGTTGCTCAAAGCCCCATCCAATCTGGCCTTGAACACTGCCAGGGATGGGGCAGCCACAGCTCCTCTCGAAAAACTGTGCCAGTGTCTCATCACCCTCACAGTAAAGAATTTCTTCCTCATGTCTAATCTAAATCTTTGATACATCCTTCATAATGAAAGGCTCCAGATCAGAACTTCCCCAAAGCTCAAAGATAAACACACATGCAAGAGGTAAACCAATAGTTTATTAATAGAGCTTTATTTCCAGTCAGGGGATAAAAAGAGAGATTATCTATTACCCATATGCATTCTCTAACAGGCTTCTTGTTCCCAATGTTTCAGAAATATTGATTTTATACCTTCTGCAAAAGTTCTGCAAATTGTTCCTCAAAATTCTTCCTTAGCTGTACTGCATTTTTACCTTATCCTGCCAGAATTTATGAACCTTTGTACTTCGCTCTTGCAGACAAAACTTGACCTTTTAAAAGCTGGTGAAAACTGCTTTGTTTAACTACCTCTCTTACCCTGCTGTTTGCTATGCCATGCCAGTTTCTTTTCAGTCTTACTATCTTCAACGGGTGCATGCATTTTCTCCCAGACTCCCACATGGCCTCTTCATGTAGTTCCCATGCCACTTGCAAGGATTTTGCTTCTATAAATTGCCTTCAATATGCTTTTTTAAGTAGTTTTCTCTAAAAAACTAAACCCCTAAAGCAGAGATTTTCAGAGGTAGCAGTGTTTGATCCTGTAAGAGATTTAAATACATTTTACAAGACAACTGTTTGACAGTAACACTTTCAGATCCTGTATGCAATGGTCACAACCACGTAAATTGCTTCTCCATCTTCAGGTTTGTGGACTAACTGCTTCATGAAATACTCGCTAACTGTGTCTAGTAATTTAGTCTCCACATCAATCATTGCTGCAGCCACTGCCACTACTATGCAGGTCTAGGCTGACCATACAACTGAGAGGTCAGAAAAGAATGAAAGGGCTCCAAAGAGAAAGAAGGGAAGGAAAACAACCACATAATAAAGTCAGCTTCTGTTCATTTCTATACCACATTGCTCACGGGGTTCCAGGTCCTGGAATTAGACATTACATTTATCATTTTTCATGACCTGCTGTTTCTCTTAGTTTCTAGCCCATGATTGCAAAGGGGAAAAAAAGAAAAAAAAAAAGAAAAATAGAATTCAGATACTAGATGGGAATTAAAGAAGCAGAAAGCAGACAAATCTTTATTAAAGATAACAAGAAAGTATAAGTTAACTGCTTCTTAAAATTAGCTCTCAAAAATTTAAAAACAATTAAAATCTGACCACTGAGATTGAACAAGCCACCGCAGAGCCAAAACACCTGCTGAAAATGCATTTGGTAGAGCTGTGCACATTCCCATGTTTTGATGCAAACAGATGTTCTACTTGGGTCTCCTTCTTACTGCTCCCATCACAAAAACACTCTTCCCTCTGTGTACCCCAGGGATACCTCCCCACTACTTGTATCTAAATTCTCCTCTTCATACCTTTCTAGTCCCATCAAACCATCACCTTTTTACCTAGGTTACAGCAGCATTAGCAACCTTCCTTCTTCCCATCTGTGGTAGGGGTACAAAGCCAAGAAGCCAGGACTTACCTACCTTCCTTGCCCTGCTGGGAAGGAATCCCCTCCTTCCTGAGCTTGTGGCTCACACTACAGAGCTGGGTTTCAGTACTGCTGACCAACAGCTGATGGTAAAGCATGAGATTTTTCCACCAACTCTGTCAACACTAATCTCGAATACCCTCTTCTCCAAGAAATTACAAGAACAAAGACTGGGACATGTGCTATAGAGACAGCTTGCAATTGTTTAATACTTTACCCTAGGAGAAATTGAATACATAATCAAAGGGAAACAATTACAAAACAGCAGCCTAAAGGAGCAGATAGAAACAGGACCTACACAGAAATGCATCTTATCTGTCCTGTCTTTTCAGGTGAGGGGAAGAGAACAACTAGTTTTCCTTTCAAGTTTTTGTGTACTACTAGGAACAGAGAGAACAACGAACTAAAGAATTCAGGACAGACTGAAGGAGGCAATTCTGTTAGTCCTTGCAAGGCCAAACAGCTAAAAATCCAAAAGCCCCATAGAACCTCAGCAGGGCAGAAAAGCTCAAGAGAGCTGAACAATTCAAGCGTGCAGCTTGCCAAACAAGCAGAGCAGAGATGAGCACTACTCCAACCAGCTCGTTCTGTACGCAAAGCAAGCACCACGCAAAGGCAATGCGAGTCACACAAGAAAAGCATACAAAACAAAGGCAAAAGAGCTGGCAAGATAGGAAGAACAGCGATGTTAGAGAATGGGCAACGTCAGGCTGACAAGAAGATAAATAAGTAGTGTAGGATGTAACCCAGGTAAAAGAAGAAACAAAAAAAAAAAAAAACAACCTGAAAACTGAAAACGTGATCATGGAAGAGAAACTTTCCTTTTTCATATGTCCTTTTAAGATCTTCTGTTATTTATACATATGGCACTAAGTGAAAATCCTCTACTCATATAGTAACAAATTGTGCTCCTGCAATGATACACAATTTGTAATTTTGTTTAAAACAACAATGCAACTACAATGACCTTGCTACCAATTCTTCCTAATTCATTTGATTTTTGTGTTTTGTTTGGGTTTATTTTTAATATTTTCTTTGGAACTACCTACTACTTTGGACTGAGCTACAAGTAACAGAGCATGAAACAAGAATGATAAACATCCACCATTCCTACTGCCTCTCCTAATCAAAGCTGTTCTGTGTGGCCGCACTTCAGCTTCCCACTCAATCTGGTAGTCAGACGCAGTCCATCAGTTTTACTATTACTCTATAGCAATGCCCAGCAGCAGTTCAAATGCCTGCCACTGACCTGTATCACAACAGGATTCTTTATCCCATTGTCAGGTATCTGGCAATTTAATCAAAATTAAAAGAGAGATAGACTAATACAAAATAATCTGCAGAAGTCACAGGCAGCACTACAAAACCCAACATACATTTACATGCTCGTTGACCCACCAGCTTTTGCTAGCAGATGCAGAAGACCCGAGATCAAAAGAGAAAAAGACTTCCTGAAGACCTGATGTGTTACAGAGGACCTGGGCTTTTTACGAAAAGCTATTTTCAGTTTATTTTCAGTTCCTTTCATTTATATAGCTACGTTCTCTATGTGGAGGAAACCATTTCAATGGGCATTTTCAGGTTTTAAAAGCTTGACAAAAAAAGGCATGGCAACTTTAACACAGATGAGATGAAGTTTGTGACACAAGTCTTTACGTAGAGACTCTAAACTTCTATTTCACAAAAAAAAAAAAAAATGAAATACATACACACATATACACGCACAAACTAATTGCTTGAGGTTTTTCCACAGTAGCTTAATAAGTAGTCTGTTCATATGGAAGTATATAGAGAATTCATATCCAGATTCTTTTTGGATGCAGACAGTGATACATGGGGAAGAAATGAACGCAAGTTGGACAATGGGATATTTCAGCTAGGTGAGAAGAGAAGCTCTCT
>NW_009914151.1:119676-129156 GCF_000696875.1 Nestor notabilis
AGAGTGGTTCATCACTGGACGAGGTTGCTCACAGACATGGTGGCATCTCCATCCTTGGAGTTACTCACAATTTCTGGGCAATGCGCACAGCTACCTGCTCAAGTTAAACTGACTTGTGAGCCGGGAGTTGGGTTAAATTACTGCCTCAGGTCCCTTCCTACTGACATGATATCACAATAAATCCAAGTGACTAGTAGTAGAGAACAACATAAAATATTTCATAAAGTTACTCTTCTCATCTGAACCTTGTTAAGTCAGCAACAGAAAAGATATAGCTTTAGCCTGATAGAGGCTTTTCTGGCATGAAAACATAGAAGTTTTTGCAGTTATAGGAGTTATTCATCACTCACATTTGAAGCTTCTTGGAAAATAATGGTCCTACTCCCACCACTAAATATTAAGGTCTAGTTAAAAGATGAAAATATTACATGACAACAGTGCTACTGGAGATTTATAGTGTAGGAGCTGAAGATGCTTAATTTAACATTTGGGTCTCTTATTACAAAACTTATCTGACTTGAGAAACCTGTGCCAAAAAAAAGAAAAGACCTATGTAGGACAGGTTCTCAAACTAGCTTGTACTTGAAGTTTCTCATTATGTCCACATCTTTCTCTTCCAGCAAGTATAAAAGAACATATGGAGAGCCTTAAACCCTAAACCAAGTTTTATTTGGAAAAACAAATAAATAAAACAAAACAAACAACCAAAAAAAAAAAAAATTGCATACTTTTTGATCCTTCCTTCACCTCTCAGGATTGTAGCTTTATTTCTGCTCCCTGCTTTCTTCTGCTGTATTCCAGACTTTGCTCTCACTTTGGGCTCACAGCTTATTCCTACGCTGTTTCTCTTCTTTCCCCTCTTCCTCTGAGGAGTTCCTCAAGCAAACACCATCAGTTGCTATTCCACCTACCCCCACTTTCTCTGTCACTGCCTGTGTGCAAAGACACACAGGAAACAAAGTAAATTGCAAGTAGCTACTTTCAAGTGCTAAAATACACAAACACTGAGATACAAAAGTATTTGCTACTTAAACAAAAGCCAGCTCAAAAAAATAGTTTAGAAATAGGCTGCTTGAGGAGAAAAAAAAAAAATATGCTTTTTTCCTACATTACCACCTCTAAAATTTCATTTAACATACATTTAAAAGCATAATGTGCCCAAGTCTTACAAATGAAAACTGGTAAGTCAGCAAGCTCTTCCCACTGACATCATCAGACTTTAGATGACAATTTGAAAAGAAAAAAAAAAAAAAAAAAAAAAAAGTATTTCTGATTTGTGTTTTGAGCAGTATGCCTCCTTCTTTCACTCACCTCACTTTCAAGGTAATTTGTTTGCAGAAAGTATCTGGTCTCAGAGAGGTTAGCTCCTCTGCATACTCTAACATCCTGAAGGGGCCATCTCCTTCCAGTACCAAACAGCATCAGGAACCCTGTTGCCAGCCATCTCATCAATTGACTTCACAGAACTTGGAAGTATACTCAAGTCAATTATGAATATCATGGTTTGTCTCAGCAATCCTTCATTATTTTGACTTTGGAAACTGAAGTTGCATCTGGTCATTGATTTCTCCATTACAGTGTTATCCTTCATACAGCATTCAAAGCTTCCCCCTTACTAAACCAGTATGTTTGGCATCTGTCGCAGTTTGTAGACACTCAGAGCCACACTTTAACCTCCATTAACCATTCACTTTCACAACTGACATGTAACTATATTAATGCAACACTTCCAATACACCTGAAACCAACTTAGCATCAAACATTTTCTAACAGATTACTTTTTGGTTTTGGGGTTGTTTTTTTTTTTTAAGAAAATAAAAGGGTTAGTACTTTAAGTTTAAATCATTAATTAAAGCCAATCCCTCTTCCTCCTTTTCCTACGATGACTTTAAGCTGTGGGCCAAGCTCCAGATCCCTGTAGAAGTATACATAATGCCACCTAATAGCAAGCTTCACAGCAGAACCAAAGTCGTCAGAGCTTGAAGACAAAAGGACCTATCCTTACCAGAACACATTTCATACCTTTTTAGTCAATATATATTGAAATCTCAAGCACTTATTATGTAACAGACCACAAATACTTCAAGAGTTACTGATTTTGCCACTTTAGAATTTGTTCTGAATGATCCATGCCATCTTGAACAAAATCCAAAAGTACTTTGTTGTTAATTTTCCCCCCTAAATTAGTAGTTGATTTAAAGCTGATTCATTTATCATAACAGCAGTCCAAATTAGACCCTTAATTCATACAGTCAGCCTCCTACACAGTGTTTGGAAATGTTCAGCCATACCAGAACTCTAAGTTACTTTCTAAGGCAACCAGGAACCTGAAAACATCCAACATAGTTTAGCACTGGAAGCTTCAGTTATAAATACCGACATAGAACAGGCAGCAAGTTGAATGCAATAGTAAATCCATTAAAGAATATAGGTTCCACTCCCTTTTATTGGGTCTCATTCCACACAGAGAGCAGCAGAGTCTTTACATTATTAGCTCAATCACTACCATGGCTGCACCATACTCTGGGAGGAAATGCTTTACCCTTTCTGCCTTAGAAGGCAACACATGAAAATTGCCAGCACACCTGAGGGGAGAAATCATTCAGTTCAACCAGCTTTCTACACTTTCCACTGAGCTTCGTGATCACTGGAGCTGAGCTGGCAAGGATTTTCTTACTCCTCCACAGAGAGTTTAAAAAAAAAAAAAAAAAAAAAAAAAAAGAAAAGACAAAAAAAAAAATCCGGGATAAGATCACAATTTTATCCCTATTTTTGCTACCATCTGGATCTACAGGTTTAATCTTTATTGGTGTAATGGCATTACACGGCAACTTTTCCCACTCGCACAGTAACTTTTCCTATTCCACCTCAAACCAATACATACCTCAAAGCTACATAAGAATTTAAGCAATATTCTATTCAGGAGGATTGGAAATTACTCTAAATTAGACAAGTAGTTAAAAGAAATTAAAAAGCATCTTAGTAACACAAGAGAGTTAAAACAGCTGCTGTGCCTTATAACACTGTACAGCCCTAGGGGCTGCTACTGACACTTTGCTTTCTTTTCTCCCCCAGGGTTCCTCTGCATGGCTCCTGAAAAAGAAGAGAACAGCTCCTTCATTTTAAAGAAAATCTTATTAGACAGCCTATTTTCCAGAATAAAATACCAGAAGAAGCTGAAAAAACACCCTTGCATGATATATGAAGCTAGATTAAAAAGAAAACAGTGAGGTTTCCATGAAAGAACAACCAAATTTGCTTGGGTAAATCACCAAGTTCTCTTACAGACAACTAGAAGAACTGCTGCTCAGGTGATCATTTTCATCACATGCACCTCCCTGTCTCAAAACTTACTGAGTTTCACAGATACCTGTAAATTACAATGATGGGTGGAACAGTGGTCAGCACAATCCATTCTCAATTGAATAATGCTTAAGACTATTTTATCAATACCACCAATTAACAGTGAACACAAGTTCTAGTCCTTTCTGTAGGCAACCTGCTGAGGATTATTGCAGCAGCATCAGAAGTCTGAAGACAAGACTTAGCTTTGGGTCAGAAGTTTTCCACGGCTGTGACAATCCCCAACGCTGAAAAGTTCAGTCCCTATCAATCGTTTGTCTATGACTCTGGGCAGGGTCACAGAAGACAAGTACAGTGCACAAAGTAGCTGAGGGGAGTTTGTTAGTTAGATAGAGCTAGTTGCTGCCACATGTTCTAAGACAAGTTATCTTTCATAGCATAGAAGAGATTAGCAGACAGCATTACTATCTCAATCAATCTGGATCAAATCAGTCTAACTTTTCCTCTAAAATACAGTAATTGACTTTGAATAGGAACAATAGGAAGGACATGCTTTAAAAAAAAAAAAAAAAAAAAAGGAAAAAATAGCACAGCTTTAGACAACATTTCCAGTTAATGTCATAAGCCAGAAAAAAAAACACTGTCTAGGAAACAAAGCTATGTGATAGGGACAAAACTCCCTGGAAAGCACTTGCGAGAGCTATGTCAAAAAAAACGTTTATCACAAAAGGATTTCATTCTGGTCAATGTTTGCATCAACAACGTGGATGCTGAATACAAAACACATTTATTAAATACGCCAGCGATGAAAAGCTAGGAAGGACAAAATTAAAACTGAAGTCAATTTTACAAATTAAAGAAATTGACAGAAGAGGAATGAAATCCAGTGGGGATGGGCACAAAACTTGTAAGAAAAGACAATGGAAAATATAAGTAGTAGTCTTTAAGAAAATAAATAATGCCTAAATCCCAAGTTGAACAATCAGTGTTAGGCAACCGCAAAATAGGCAAACATCACCGAAGCGTGGAACCGTAAGTACAGCTTTCAGAATAAGCAAAGCAATCTTTTTTGCTTCGCTTTGCACTACACTTATAGATGAAATACTGTACCTCCACTGAGGCATCATGTTTCAAGAAAACAACTGACAAATCCAGGGAGGAGGAATATGAAGAATGACCTATAATAAATACAGAATGAGCTGGATTTGGTTACTTTTTAAGAAGGGAAGGTTGAAAGAGGGCTTCCTAAGAACCAAAGTACCCAGTAAGCTACTGAAAAGGGGATCAGTTTATTCTCAGTTTCTCAAAAGACAGCAGATGCAATGGGCTTAAAATTGAAATTAATAAGATTCACACTAAGCACTGGGGGGAGACAACACCACTCTCCAATAGTAAGGACAATGAAACCCTTGAACAGATGACCAAGGTTCTTTTAAAGCATCCAACACTGGAGGCAGTTAAGGAAGGGAAATGCCCACACCGTTAGTACCATGATCATAGCAAACTGTTTAATATTTCTTGTTCTTTATATTTATATTAAAAAGCCCAAAAAAACACACAAAAACCCCAACTTGATAGACCTCGCTGGCTCCAATATTCATTCCAGAAGAGGATACCAAGGTATCCTAGATAAGGTATAGGTATATCTCTAGGAATGGTTAGAGAATTTGTGCAGGGGTTTTTTTAGTTTAAACATTTGTGACTTTTTATTCTCTTCTCCCCCCTACCTCCAGTGTAGCCTCAATTTTCAATTAACCGTCTTCCATGTTTATGACGATCATAGTTACCACGGCTGCAAAAAACAAGAGTCCATCTTACTCTCTGTTATTGCTAGAGCTTTAAAAACACTCAATAAAGGACTGCATAAGAAGAAAGAAATCCTACTAATACTTTCTATTCAACTCCCCCAATTCCATGACTCATGGGTTTACTGCTGATTTATACTTCTATAGAATAACGGAGCACTCAGTAAGTTAAACAGACATGAGGAAATGGAGAGTATAATGGAAGCAAATTAATGAAAATCAATAGTTTCAAACACTAAACTGTACTGATAATAAAGCTCATGGGGTTTACAGAATTAGTCTGATTTCACTATTTCAAATAAGAAAATTAAACAACACTTTCAATGCAGTGTTCTCTCAAGTGTGTAGTTTAAAAGATTACCTTCCTAATTTAATCAAACTTGTAATAAATAATAATGAATAATTATTAATTATATTGCAGGTACACTGGCAAGGGAGAAAGTGTGCCTTGATTAGGACTTCTAAGGTCCCCTCTCAATCCCTCATACATACAGTAGAGAGGCAAAGCAAGCCCTGTCTCACACACCAAGTTTTACTGGTAAACTAACAGATGCAGACAGTTCAGATACCGTCTCTGCAACATCAGACGTTGAATTCTTCTCATCTAGTTTTTGACATCAAGCCCCCATTACCCATCCCAATCATCCGCTGCAATCAGTGAAAGGAAGAACTGCCCCTTCAGAAGACAATTCAGCAGGTCTTGGACATATCTTAGACCCTCCCAAAGGGCTGCTTGTATTATTCTGTTTCTCCTCACTGTCTACAGAGGCAGCCTAACATCACTTCCTCAGACTTGAAACCAACTCTTCCCTGGCATCCCAGGTTAGACACCTAGCAATGTTTCTATTTCTTTCTTTCCTCAAGCAATTCCGGCTAAGGCTCCACAGCCTCACAGTCTCAGCTTCTTGGCACCTCAGAAAGAAAGCCAAGTTCCAGAGGTGGAGCTAGACACAACCATCATCAACTTCGATGACTTTGAGAGGGCAAAGCAAATACATAAAAGACTGTTCCTTTAAAAAAGGATTCCACCCCAGTCTCAGTTACTTTTTTTTTGTAGCAGCCATTTTTGTAAGGCAAAGTAAATAACCCAAGTTGTAGACACAACGCATAGCTGTAACTCTGCTGTTAAATGTATGGAGGGCTATGCTACTGACGCAAGAACTTCCAGGTGAACCTAACAGCATCTTCATGGGAAAAGTCCCACTGCTTGGATAACACTAATTATTTGAAATGTTGAGCTGAAAATTGTGCTAGTAAGAATTTAATTTAAAACTACATCAGCCGCATACCCTTCACCATGTCCTCACTATCCAGACAGGAACTCTTGTAAAAGTGAAAGCCTTAAGTTAGTACGAAAATTAATAGCCTGGCTCTGTAAACACTTAAACAGGTATTTCAGCAGAATATCTTGCATCCTGAAAATTAAAACATGCGAATGTTTGAAGAAATAAAGTCTGAAGTTGTTGGTTTGGTTGCTGGTTTTGTTTTGTTGGGTTTTGAGGGTTTTTTTAAGTAATGTCATTCAAAAGGATAGTTTTGATTCTTACCAAAAAAGATAGTTCTAAAAGTTCACAACAGCATCCAACACATTGACAAACAAATTTCCCTATTGAAGTACCTAAACTGGGGCGAGGGCACAGAACACTTCATGACATTAACTCAGGCAGAGGGAAAGGTCCAGTGACACCTAACTTAGAACTGGTGCTTGGGCTCGGGCTGGGGCACAGCAGCAATTTCTCCCCTGTTTTCCTTCCTGGGACCCAAGACTTCAAGACATCAACATCAGAAACACAAAAACAGAGATAAAGTCTCCTTAAAACCCTAAGGAGATTTCAGAAGTAAAATATCTTTTAACACACTGTGCATGAAAGACAAAGACCCCCAGAGTGAGGTGAAGTGAGGTAAGGTAGTGCTTCACACACCTTCTAAGACCCTTCGGACCACCATTTGCTTCCTCCTTTCCCAAAAACCCCTTCCCACAGAATTCTAGTTTCTTCATGAACTCTTCTGAAGACCTGCATTAAAAGGTAGGACCTAATCTAACTTGTTCATAACAAAATAGCAATGAAAATACTTCTAAGAGCCACTTGTTTAATTTTTACTTACATTATTCTATACCGGCCGTCTAAGAAGCAAACTTTCTGAATGTGGAAACTTACACTCCAAATCCCTTATTCCCTCTATACAGTAAGACAGGCTACGTAAATAGAGATCTGAAGAAAACCCAGATTTTTTGTTTCTCCTGCTATGAGAAGAAACAAAAAATAATCCAAAATACACTTAACAGCATCATCACTGCATCAAATACATGGCACAAGATATCAAATACCTTGGAACCAAATTCATAACATGGTCTGTCCTGCTGCCCTTCTAGCCTCAGAGAAAATTCATATTCAGATATTTAACCAATTTAGCCTAATTTTCTGACTCCGTAGCTGGAAGGTAGAAACATTGAGGCATGAGAATTCCTTGAATAGCTCAAATACATTCAGAAGCTTTAAAGGATGACTTAAAAATAATCAGTATGTTTTATGTTAGATACATATGCTAGTTTATTGCCTATTTTAGGCATATAGTCTCCTCATTCTCAATTCTCAGTTCAAACTTTAAAAAAAGGCTTAGATGCATGCCTCTAATAGTACAGTACTCCAGCAGAGTATTTTAGGCTTGATGCCAACTTTACCAAGAGCAAAGATATCCACAGCAGAGACAATCCGTACTTCAGGGTTATCTGATTCATTCTACAGCTCCTTGAAAAACTTAAGTCAAGTTACATGATTATAAAGAGAAAACAAAGGGGAAAGTGAAAAGGTGTCCATAATACAAGAAGCAATGGGTAATAAAACAATGCAACAAATAATTATTCATAGCACTTTCCTCACTTACTTAAAGACCAACCAAGAAGCCCAGTGTCACACTAACCAAATCATTCATTAACTAAACACATTTGTGTTAAGAAAGCACTACCAAGTTGTGATGGTGGCATGTTACTACATGTCTTTCTTCAATCAAAAAAATCACTAGTTATCCACCAAACAATCACTATGACCTGCTTTGTAATTCAAGTCAAAGTTTTAAGTTAAGTTCATATAATCACGCTTTTATTTAAGAGTACTGAGGCCACTACTCCATTTTTACTACCCACTTGTGATCTTTGCAATTCCATTTAACACTCAGTTATTTACTTACTAACATTATTCATGAAAGGAAAAAGGACTTCAGTGGCAGATTATGTATTTTCAGACACTTCCATGAATATTACTCTTCCTTCTTATGTCCCTGGTTTATGCTACAAGTTTACTGAATATTCCTTAAAGCTGTACAGTTAACACTATGTGATTTTGTCTTTCAAGACATTCACAGCATCTCTCTTCCACTAGCACACCAACACGTTCACTTACCTCCAGCCAAACATTTTACACAAAGTTGTGTGTAAAACTACCTTAACAGTATTCTGCAAGTACACTCCGAGTCCACAACCATCAATGATAAATTCAAATTATACTGACTGGTGTCATGCCAAATGGGACTAGCTTTGCTATATTAGAGAGCATGGACATCAAAGGTTGATGTCAAATAATTTTCAAATTGCCACAACAATCAATTTTATCATCGTGACGAACAGGCCCTGTGAACATGAGTCCACGTACATCATGGACTGTATGTGTTTTTAAATGACAAGGCACAAAACACAGTGTGTGAGTGGTCCTACTGAAAATTTAAAGTTTGCCAATTCATGCAATTAGGAAGGAAAGTAAAACGAAAAAGTATACGTTATCGGGAAACTATAAATATAAAAAAAAAATAAATTGTTTTTCCTAACTATTTTACAGCTGTTGAAGTTACAATCATTGCATTGCAAAGGTTTAAGAGAGAATTCGGCTCATAAATGCGCACTACACAGTCAAAATCTATCATACAGATAATGAGAGGATCTAATATTAGCCTGATTGAATGGCAAATAAATCAGAACAAAGTCCAAAACTTACTGCATCACCTAGAGCTATCTCGTACCGAGATTATCCACCTGACAACCTTTCTATTTCCGCAATTTCCACGTTTCCATAGACAAGATTTTGCGAGACACAACAAAAGCACAATACAAGATAAACGCAGAGAGGCAGCATGCGCACGACATTCAGAAGTTTTCCGCTGTCGTCAGATCATCAACAGAACAGTAACTGTCATTTTTTCGCTAGTATTGCGCTCCCTGCTCAGAGCCTGAGCACACATCGCCTCCTGACTCAGCTCTCGCACACAGCGAGCGATCAGTACACAGAGGCAAGTAGAGAACCAGCCTATCTGCCAACAAGAAACACGGCAAAAGAGTTTAAGGGCTTCCGAATACTCCAAACTTCGCTATTACACCACT
>NW_009914151.1:129186-129455 GCF_000696875.1 Nestor notabilis
CTGCGTCTTGCGAAGAGTCTAGCGCCTTATTAAAAAAAAGTTTCCAAACTACATACAGACAGGAGAAACTTGCATAAGCCCCAGCAGAGTTTCTCCCGCGCTACCCTGTACAAAAGGCGGCTGTATGGGCGCTGGGTGGAATCGGCCTAAGTTTGAGGCGAAGCGAGCGCATTACAGGTAACAGAGCGGGAAACAGCCCAAAGTAGAACCTCCTCTGGGAGATAAGCTTTTTTAATCATCATTTATTTATTCATTTCCACCGACCGCTC
>NW_009914152.1:0-7854 GCF_000696875.1 Nestor notabilis
TTCGCTCTTCGTAGAGGGGTTTCCTCCGGGCCCGCTGCCCCTCCGAGAGCAAGCTCGGAGCTGGGCTGCTAGAGCCGTCCTGCTTTGACCTTGAGCGTATAAGGGCCGTGGGCCTCTTCTGGGTCGGATTCCTAGCTGCTTGCCTCGGCTGCTTGAGTTAGTTGCATGTGATGTTTGGAAGGATACGTGGGACGTATGGCTGTCCATAGTTTGTGTAGTACAGGGTTAAATTTCATCTGTTGTTGCAGGCATGGACTTAAATCTTGTGATGCCCACTTGAAAAGCATAAATATGCGACAGCTTCTGGTGTTAAAGGTTTTTTGGAAATAACATTTAGATACTTGTAATAATAACAACCAGAAAAGCCTAAACAATTTATCTGTTTGAGTATCCTAAAATATGCTGGATATGAGGTGCAGGGTTTGATGAGCTTGTTCTGGGTGACTCAACCCTTGTATTTTTGCTGCTGTTTAACAAGAACCCCTGCGCTCCTGGATCTTCTTTCTATATGCAGTAATAGTGAATGTGTTATGCTTCTCAGGTTAACCGCATAATGTGATACCTGAATTCTAGCTATAGGAGTGTGAAGTGGTGGGAAGACTTTATCTAAGTAGTAATGGGCTAGATGCTTGCAGGAAATAAGGGGACATAATATAAGATTGAAGTTTTTTCATTTTGTTTCTAAGCGTTGGTCTGTCTGTGTTAAATACGTATGGTGGCCTGGGTGTCTGATCTGCCTATATTTTTGTTTGAAATATTGGTAACTTTTCAAAACCAGGCTGAAATACAGTAGACGTTTTGCAGGTCTAATAATAGTATGATGTCTAAATATTGTGATTATCCAAGATGTACAGTCATCTTTAATATGGATGAGTATCATGTGGAGGAATGTCAGTTTGGAAACAGGCAGAACATCAGCAGTGTAATTCCTGGTTTTGTTTTAACTGAGAGTAGATGCTTTTGGAAACTAAGCAGCCTGTAAAGGAGAGATGGGGAAGGAGAGATTGCATTTCTAACTTAGTGAATGTCTTACTTTCCCAACTGGTTTGTAGCACCTGTGACAGTAGATGTTAAAACAACATCTTGAAAAGACAAGTTATTCTACATTTTCCATTAGTGGAGTGGCTGTGCATTTGCGTGAATGGTTATGTTAACAGGTTAGGCCATGTTTGTGCTACTGGTAGTGCTTTTCTTGTGTAAAAATACTGGCATGCTACATTGACCACTAGAAATATTCACAGCATGTGCAGCAAGCTACATGGGTAAGAATGCAGTTTGTCGGGTATAAGTGTGCTCAGCCTGTATTCTTCTGACATCCATTGTTCTCCCTTTCAATAAGGGGAGGATGCTTTCTTGTGTTTGTCACTTGCCAGTTACTGCTGTCCACCTACAGTGACTTCTACTTTTTTTTCCCTCTTTTTTTTTTTTTTTAAACTTTGGTGGAACTATATAGTATGCAGTGTGTAGAGGAGGACCAAGAAGAAGTATGAAGTATGTTGTAAAAAAACCTATTTTGAAAATTTTTGAGAAAAATAGGAAATAGAAAAGAGACTAAAGTAAATGGTACCTGCTAAAGCATGAAGTAGGAAAATGGAAGTAATTTATTTTTGTGCACATACATTGTCTTCCAGATTCATAATCATGTTACCCTGACTTGTAGCTGAAAAGCAATTGAGTGATAAATAGAAATAGTAAGTGGTATGTTTCTCTCTCAGAGGTTTGGGAGAAGAAACATTGCAGGATCAACCATTTGTTCCCAGTAACTGAAAGAAGAAATGAGATGAAAGCACCGAAGAGACTCAGTAAATGATTTCACTAGTCAACACATCCCTGTTTTTGTCAGAAACTTGTATGTCAATATAAGCATAATTAAACTATATGAAGCTGAGGAACAATGCTTTGCCTAATTTGGTTTCTAGTATCATTTTCAAAAATCAAAGGGAATTTAGCTTTATATTTATGTCTTTTCTGGCTTTCTTCTGAGTAAAAGGAAAGTCCAGGTTTGGTCCAGCCACCATTTTCAGAAGAGTCAGAAAAGGATTCTGCTTTACAAATTTCTTTGAAATCCATCTGCAGAATATGTGAAATAAGATGTATTGCAAAACATAACCACAATCTAGATAATGTGTAGGTATACATATGACATTATTTCAGAATTAAAATCAGAATAAAATAGTAGAAATGAGTTGTAAATTTTTAATAAATTACTAGTGTCTTAGAACCTTGGGGCATGGTAAAAAAGGAAGTTGGACAAAGTCTTGCCCAAATGTTTTATGTTAAAAGGTTAGCCATGAAAGGCAATGATAAGGATATGAGAACTTCTGACATGTTTTTATGAAAGTAAATACTGGCATTGTTTAGAGACAGAATGTTAAACTCGCCTGATGCTACATGTTATTAGAACGATGGGTATAGATGAATAAAAGCTTTGTGTAAGTCTTCAATTTTAAAGTTATTGTGAACAAAACATAAACAAATTATCAGGCCACCATTTTTTTTTTTCTTTTTTAAAGTTAGTAGATACTATGTTAAACTGTGTGTCAGAATATTTATAGAGAGGTCACAGTGTGAAGGCACAGTGTTACCCTGGAAGGAAGGCTTCTCTCTCAGCAGAGTGCGAACTCTCCTTTAAAACTAAGTGTGGTACAAATCTAGGCTTAAAAGTAGTCATACTTTTTGAGTTGTTTTTCATGATTATGTTCACTGTGGTTTTTATTGTTTTAGTTCTTTATTTCAACTGTATTACTGTATTAATGGGATTTACTAGTTTTCTGAGAGTAAGAAATAAGCAAGAAAGAAAAAACAATACCTCAGGTCAAGTCTTCCAGCAGTAAATATTTGGAAAAAGTCAGGAGAGCTAGGTAGCTAAAAAGTAATTCTTTTCAGAGAGAGTATTGTACTATTTGAAGGCATGAGGCTGAAACATGTAAAAGTGAAAATAAATTGCAGCTTATTTTAGGGAGCTTGTCTTCTTGCTGTGCTCAGGTACCTGGAGAAAAGATAACTATTTAGAATCATGTACTTACTTATCAATCATTGCTCAACAGAGGGGGCAGTAGCCCCAAAGCCTAGTCGGTGCGTGTGAGAGCTCAGCAGTTCCACTGTGGGACAGGAAAAGCACAGGAAGAGCTCCGTGTACTGACAGGTGATAGCGGATCCATGGGGAGGTGGAATTGCACTCACACCAGAACATGCCCATTTTCTCTTTGCTAATCATTTTTCCAACCCACAAAACTTGTGTGGTTACCAGGGATTTAGCTATGTCGGATGAATACCTTCCATATTCTGTTTAGAGTAAGCCAAACAGCCTTCCTCCTCACATGCAGGATCTTTTTATGGAGGTGGGGATATTGTTGCAGGGTTGACTGTGGATAGCTGAAAAAGGCCATACCAACATAAGGCACAAGCCAAGCTTTTTCAGCATGGCAACAGTTTGTTTTGGTCCAGGGAACAGTAGGTGAAACATTGTATGTAATGCTGTACTTAGTTTCTGGGCAAGAATTTTGTGTTTCTATTTGGCTTGGCATTGTCGGAGTCACGGGTTGACTTCAGGAAGTCATATATTAAAGAAAGAAACAAAAAAAAAAAACCAACCAAAACTTGAATGTTATATTCTGCATTTGGAATGCTTGGGATGTCAGCATGGAGACCGAAATGAAGATTACTGAAAAACAAAACAAAAACAAAACCCAAAAAAACTTTACCCAGATTTTCTACATTTCTTTGATGGATGCATTGCAATGGTAACTCTGTGAGTTGAAATTAAATGAAGTTTAAGGAGGAAACTCTGCAAACAGGTCAAAAGAATGCAGGTTAAATTCTTGGTAGAGTTTTTTGTGTGCTTTTGTTTCCTTCAAATGTGTAATTGAATAAGAAGGAAATGGTGCCCAGTTCGGGATCTAGGTTGAAATGGTAGTTGTTCAAATACAGTGGTCGGCAAAGGGAGGAAGGGAACAAGAAAAGTACTTGAAGTGAGCATTGAAGGATAACCAGAAATTCAGGGGAGCATTTCCCCATTTTTATCTATGTTGTGTTATTCTGACTTAAATTGCCAGCTGCTTTGTAATAAGATATGTTAGAAATTATGCATAATTTAAAGTAAGAAGCATAGGTATCTGGAGTTCTGTTGATTTTTAAATGTAAAATGCATGCTGGTTAGATAGATAACTTGGGAATTATTTGTGGCTAGGAAGGAAAAATCATGGGAAAATACTATTTTAGGAAGAAAATACTATTTTCAGCTAATGGTTGACGTGAGTTATAATGAAGATTCAAATCATCATGTTCATTTACTGAGTGACACAAGTTCAGATCTGTGAAATCTGAATGTTGATTTGATCTCAAGAAGGATACGATATTTTAAAGGTAGAAACTTTAGTGTAAGATTGCAGCATTCATGTACTGCAAGAGGACTTTAGAAAAGGTGCCTGTTACACTGAGTATCACATTGTTGCTGGTGCATCTGTTGTGTGCCACTGGGATGCTGTCATTGGCTAATATGTATTTAGTTTATTCAGATTTTTTGATTACTTTTTAACTGTTAGATGTGATTAAAATAATTATTTGGCATTAAGTCAAAGAGGAAACCTTTGACTGCTTTGTTACAGCAGTGCTTGGAGATCCCTATAGTGAACAGCGCTGCTTTTTCCCTTTTAGTTTGCGACAAACAATAAGACAGTAGTATGCAAGCACAGTGCACAAGGGCTGGAAGAAAAAGAATCAGTACTGTTTTGTTGGCAGGCCTGGAATAAAAATCAAAATTTCACTCTAGTACATCAAATTGTTTTGTAATTCACCTATTATACATAGAAAAGCTGTAATAAAGTAAAAGTGGGTAGAGGAATTAAAAAGTAACCCTAAACTATTTTTAAGAGGTGATTGGAAGGGATGTGTATTTACCAGTGAGAGTGAGAAACTTTTGGTCACTTTCTTCTCCCCTCTGATAAACTGATAGATTATTTATTTTTTATTTTTTTTTACTGTTCTAAAGCAAATGCATTCACTTAGACATTCTTCATAATTATAAGTTTGTTTTCTTAATCATTGAATAGAGAAGTTGATTTCTGAGAAGGCGTGTTCTGCATTCCTTATGACATTTTAAGCTTGTTACTTATTTTTGCTCATGAACTCTCTGCTCATGCTCTTGTTTGGTCTGAGTCCAACTTTGTAATACCATAAAACAGCAATAGCAAAAAAGAATGTTTTACAGACCTTATGTACTTCCGTCAGACTATGTTCAGTGGTAGAGTTACAGTTTTATTCCAGATCATCTTTCTTCTGTGACTTCCTGTAGATGCCAGAGGAGAATTTAGTTTCTTTTTATCAACAATTTGGGGTTTTGTAATTATAAATGTAATAAATAACAAACATATTTTGTAGATTCTAAAGCTGAGAGGAATTGAAGTCAGTGGGTACCTAATCTAACTTCTGTAGTAGTAGTCTTGTTTGAATGAGAATCACTCTCAAAAAACCATCTTGTGTTGGTTTAGAAGTTGTCAGTATGGGTAATGCACAGGCTGTTATACTGATTTAATTTGGTTTCGTCATGGAAAGGAATTTGAACAACTAAAGCAGTGTAATTTTTTTTCTGCGAAAAAAATGTAATAAGCTGATTCCACTCAGGATTTTTGACTTGGGAAAGAAGTGTACTGGGAAGTTATAAATCAAAATATTAACTCTTATTAAGTGCTCTATACTGTTGGCAGGATACTAATGAGATCATGGCTAATTATAGGTAATTATACAGTCTGATGTATTTTCTATTTTGCTTATTTGGGTAATATGAGGGTGTTTTGCAGCTTTCGTTACTGTACTGAGTAGCAATCAGCAAAAATAACAAGCTTAAATGGCTTTTATTCTTCAGAAGGCATTAGAGATGCCTCTTTGAAAATTTCTGAAATAAGAGGACTCTGTAGAAAGTCAATTTAGAAATAATTAGCTGTAAATGGAAAATCTTTATCTTTGGCAATAGAAGAATGTATGATAGAAGAATATTTCCACATTTGATTTTTATCTTAAGAGTCTTGCCTGGGATTTGCAGTATTTGTTTTGCTATTCATGCTTTTAAATATTTCTGAGGGGAAGCAAAACATAATAAATTACCAAATGACAAGTCTTCTGTTTTCCGTTTATTCAAATCTGTGTTTGTATTGAGCCTCTTAAAATAAAAATGTGTTTCTGCAGTTACCGGCTTGGTATGTGGGCACTGTACAAAGCGTAAAAAGCAATAGCTTGGTACTGCGAAATTTGAAATTTTTCTCATCTGCTTTTTAATTATTGATTAGTTCTTTTACTCTACCTTCCGTAGCCACGCTTGAAACAATAAACAATTTTAGAAAGCCTTGAAATGCTGCAAAGCTGAAACTCTGAGGAATTCAAAGGGAGCAAGTTTGTGAGCTCAGGTTCTTATAGTTCTTGGGACACACCATGAGAATTCTTGATGTGACGTGGTGTATGCAGATTTGTGCTCCACAGTGATCAGCCCCTTGACCTGTAGCAGAAAGCCACTATTTCAGTATTGCAGATTTATTTGAAGTAGACAGAGCAAATCTGTAAGGCTTGAAAAATGCAAGAGTGAAACAATCACAAATCAAACCTGAAGAGGAGCTCTGGGGTACAACAGATACTGGAGAGCTTATGAATCGTTGGGAAGTCTTATAACCTTGTGATTAAATTGAGACAGAATCTAGGTGAAGGCTGCTTTATTGAATAAGTGTTGAAGCTATTGTTCTTCTCAATTGAGTTTTTTTAGCTCCAGTGAAAACCATTTAGAGCCTGTGAAACAGGTTGTTGATGTGAGACAGAAGGCTCTTACGCACATGAGTTGTGAAGGATGAGCATTTACTGTGGAAAACACAGCTGCAACAGTATCATCTTAACATGACTCAGAGTAAATCCAATACCAGCTCACTGATGAAGGCTGCTCTGTGAACACGCTACACACAACCTGCAGCAGCAGGAGATTCACAGCCCCAGGTAGCTGCTTTCGCTGTCAAAGTCATAGTTGAAGGCTCTACAGGCATCCACATATATCCAGAATTGTGTGGTGTCTGCTTTTTAATCCTCATGAGAAGGTGAATTTTAAAGTAGCAGGTGTCAAGACCTACTTTTGCAATCACTTATGATTTAAATAGAGTTTTATGAAGTAGTTTGAAAGTGTATAGTACTTCTTAGATAGTTTCTTTCTCATAGCCTTCTGCTTAGACACCTTCGTTTTCTTTTTGTCATCCATTAAAAAGAGGCATGGTCATCTAACAGGTCAATGACTACCTATGTCCAGACTCATGAGAGTGGCTGAACCTTCGATCTGAGAAGCATGTCTTGTCTTCTCATTAGGTATGCCAAAAGGAGGGGGAAAACCCCCAAAACTACAAAAGCAAAGGATGGTACTCTTCATACCTTTGTTTAAAAAGAGAAATAAATAAAGAATATGCCAAGGAAAGCTGTCCCTCTTGCTAAATAGCGATTGTGGAATGGCAAGATACATGGTTTATCCTTTTTGGGCTGTTTGGTGTGACAGAAACTGCTATTTTTCAATATTTTTTATCTATTAAATTTTATTACTCATCTAATCTTTCAAAGTAATAAACCATGAAAGAATAAGGGTGAGATACTTATAAGGAGATAGACATTATTAAGCTTTAATTAACATTGCATAAAAATATCAATGCTGTAAAATTAAATGCTGTTAAATCTGCAGTTTTATTATAGATGAACAGAACAGAAACATATTAGTAAAATATATGATAGAAACAAGGAAAGATTAAAAAAGAATATTTTTAATATCTTCAGGTGAAAGAAAAAGTAAACCTTGTAGGACAAGTCTATTTTTATGTACAAGAGCTAATAAAAATG
>NW_009914152.1:7885-65842 GCF_000696875.1 Nestor notabilis
GTAGTTTCAGTAATCTTAGAATAAAAATAGTGGCAGGTTTATAAAAGTAGTCATAATATTTACCTAGTATCTTTTTTGTATCCCGGGCTTATTATGGCTACTGGTATGATTTAGAAGATACATTGTTTAAAATAGACACTCTTCATTGTTGGAAAAAATATGTAAGGAATTTTTTCTCTCCCTATAACCTCAAACTATATAAAACTTTTCTTAAGAAAAATGAGACTATAACCAGAGTAGTAAGAAAATGGAGCATGTTTTTTCTTCTCTATACAAAACTTCATAATGATTGAATTGACTGATAACATATGGATAAATGTAAATGACTACATGACTAGAGTAAGTTCATTAGTATCAGCCACTGTGCCGTGATAGACCTGTCTAGGTATAGGTTATTCAAAGTTACTTATTTTTAAAAGGAAGAGAATATTCTGATCAGTTAGTAAGTCCAAAGAAAAGCTACCTGTTTCACTCTGTGTTCCTAGTGGTTTTGTCTAACTTTTGATAATCCTGAATCAGTCCGCTTTCAGGTTTTTCAGGCACTTGAGAAAGACAAAGCCACTCAGCCATAAGTGGTTGCACTTATGCTTTAGGTGGATTAAAAAAAGGGTGCTGATGCTTTCTTCACAGGAAGCATTATTTGCTGTGTCAAGTACTTTCTCCATCTCTTATGTTTGGGAAAATGAGTATTCTACTGTTTTTGTATGTTGATCCTTTCTTCTTTTTTAGTGTTAATACTTTACTTTTGGAGATGAGACATTTGCAGTTGTGCAGCTGTCTTTTTTTGAGAAACCTGTTGGCATTCTACAGCTTTTTCAAAGCAAACCTCATCTTTTTCTGGACTTAATCCAAAGAAAGATGGTTATTATAAAATGAAGGCACATAAAATACTTTTTTAAAATGAAAAGCAACATCTAAATGCTTTGTGCCGCTGGAGTATCACAAAGTCTATCAGTTTGGTACCAGAATATGGTTTTTAAATAATGGTTTGCATTTCTGTGTTGCCTTGGAGGCAATCCATCATTACTAGTCTGCCATCAGGATCAGGATTTTAAAAGGTTTGTAATTCTTGGCCTTTTTATTCGCTCCTGCTACCCCACCTCTTTTTCTTCCTGTGGCTGTCCTTTACTTGGTTTTCTTCTTTCTTGCAACTTCCCTTACAATGCTGAAAACCAGGAGATGAGCAATACAAGGAGAAAAATAGTAATAAGGATAAAGAAGTTATTAATGTGGAATTTTGGTTGTTCTGCAGAAGAAAAGATAGATAAATGTGGTGATGTCAGGAGAGAGGCTTGTCTGCACCTTATGGCTGTTAGGGTTCTTGAAGATCCCTTTCCATGACCCAGCATGGCAGCGTACTGTCTCTGACTGAAGCAACACTTTTTTAAGTGTTTGGGAGGGTTAAAACTGGGTTTTTTATCAATTTATCTCCAGAAGCTCCTACTAATTAAAGGAGCAAAAAGGAGGGCACAAAAATCTGCCAGGGCACTTTGTGATAAACTTGATGAGATTACAATTACGAAATTTCAAGCCCAATGTGCAACTGTCTTAATATTGGAAATGTCAGAGTACAGCTTTTTTCATTTTACGTTTTGGAGTGCTGAAAAGGTACAACAGTATTAATAGTGACATAATTTGTAGGTTTTAGCATTGTTTCAAGAACATGACAAGGAGTTGACTTGAAGGTAACTGAAAATACTGGGTAGCCAGTCCTAGGGTTTTATGTTGTTCAGTTAGTGGTAACTCTTTATGAGGACTGTTCACAAAAGTTGTGTATTTATTCCAAGAATAATATACAAGTTGAATTTTTAGCCTTCTCTGATTGGTCTAAAAGCACAACCTTTTTCCTGGACAGAATTTAAAGTGGTTTTATTACCTACCTCAACTGTAGAACCACCAGAAAGCACAATGTCATTTTTTCATTTCTGCTAATTCTTCTGCACTATTATTTTGTAGGCATTTTAATTTCAAACAGTCCTGCTATTTTGTTATATTGCTGCTCACTGGGAATAGGGGCCAAGGAGACATGTTCTCCAGTCATTTTGGAAGGGCTTACTGTAGCTGCTCTTTTCAGGGTGACTCTATCATACCTGGTAGACAGCTTGATGAATAATGTCTTTATAGCTGTTCCATAGTTTATTCGGGGTTTTTTGGGTTTGGTTTTTTTTTTTTTTTTTGGGTCTATCATGTTTCAGCCTGTGCTTCTGCACACAATTTTCTTCCCTTTTTCCTTTAGTCAAGACATAAGAGAGCAGCATCTGCTGAGTGTGAAGTCTCTTCTGAAGCTGAGCGTCAGAGAGAAGTCCCAAAAGACCCCAATTAAAAGCTGCCTTTTTCTCAGACATGCTAAAATAGGATTTCCCATTATGAGCTGTGATTGTTTGGGGTTACCGTAGCTTTAAAAACATTTCTTTTCAATAGTGATTGAATTTCATGAAATAAATAATGAATGGTCTGTAGAAGTACGAGGTGGTATTTCTGGAATTAGAATATCTTAATTACTTGGTGTAGACTACCATGTGATGACAATATATAGAGCAAATTGCAAAAGCTTCTGATTACAGAACCCTAGTAAACATATGCTTTTGTTGTGCTGGATGATGGTAATATAAAAACAAAGTGGAGTTGTGTTGCTGAATTAGATACCAGGTCTTGTAAAAGGAAATGTCGATGCATGAAGATACATGCTCTTGAATAGTGTGTGACTCTCGTACGTGTCCTTCATTCTTGTCTTCTGCCTAGAAGTGATTCAGAAAAATTGGTGTTTTCTGTTTTCAGAAGGGCTGATTTGTGGAAAGGTGGGGTCTACTGGTGATGCACCCAGAGGAGAAAAAAAGAAAACAAAAAATACCACTTTGTTGCATTGTTTAGAATAAACAGTGCTTTTGGGAAGCAGTAGGGCATTATTTTTCTAGGGTGTTTTGTTTGGTTTGCAAGATTTTTTTGTTTATGTGGGTTTGGTTGTATTTTTAAATTAAAAACTGTGCAATATGTTTGCTTTGCTCAGGATTTTGCTGTAAACTGATTTCGTATTATAATCAAATTTCATTATTTCATAATGGCTTTGAGGAAAATCTGGCATTCTCTATACAGAATTGTTTTAATAATGTCTGCGGAAGCAATGGTTTCAGGGTTTCTTATTTCTTATTTTGAATAGGTGATGTCTGTACATGAATTGCAAGCTAGTCTCTAGTGGGGACCCTGTGGGAGGATGAACACGGAGGAGCTAGAGCTACTGACTGATTCCAAGTACAGAAACTATGTAGCAGCTGTTGACAAAGCACTGAAGAACTTTGAATATT
This sequence comes from Nestor notabilis, assembly GCF_000696875.1. Taxonomy (NCBI): domain Eukaryota; kingdom Metazoa; phylum Chordata; class Aves; order Psittaciformes; family Psittacidae; genus Nestor; species Nestor notabilis. Next base: position 11,188 of record NW_009914152.1, read on the forward strand.
CCAGTGAATGGGCAGATTTAATATCGGCACTTGGAAAGCTAAACAAGGTATGCCTGGCAGGTGCTCTTGGAAGAGATTCAGGAACTGACAAAGGGTACAGGTTTAAAAATGTAGAAGTGCAAAGTTCTAGTAGTCCAAGACTCTTGCGGATATTTTAGCAGTGAGTAAAATGTTAGGTATGTCTAAGGAGCAAACAAATCAAACAAACGCCTTTCTGAGACTTAGAGTTGAGTCTTTTGAAACTCTAAGTGGAGGGAAAAGTTATTTACATTTCTAGTGGAAATAAAGGCAACATCTCTTTTATCACTAATGTTTACTTCTAATTCAGTGTTATCAAAATAGGTGAAAAATAGTAGCCAGGATTAATATCAGCAGTATTTTTATGAAGCATGAGTTATAAAATGGGGTTCAAATCATTAATTGACCAGATAAAGTTATTGTTGTGATGCATTTTAACAGTTAATAAGTTGAACATGTAATATTGTGGTCTTTAAGATCAGTTTACAAATAAATACAGATCCTGATATCCTAGAATCATAAAATGATTAGGGTTGGAAAGGACCTTAAGATCATCTAGTTCCAACCCCCCTGCTATGGACAGGGACACCTCACACTAGACCATGTCGCCCAAGGCTCCATCCAACCTGGCCTTGAACACTGCCAGGTATGGAGCATTCGCCACTTCTTTGGGCAACCTGTTCCAGTGCCTCACCACTGGTAAAGATCTTGTTCTAATCAGTCCTGTGTATTTCTAGGGATCTCCAGTCAGGGTTATAAAGTACCCCTTAAACACACATTTTAGCAGGGTGAAGCTTTGCAGAAGTTGGCACAGAAAATTACAGCTCTGAAACATTTAAATTCTACCTCTAAATGTTGTGAAAATCAGGAATGACAGTACAGTTGACAATGCCAGTGGCACAATTTCTTTGAATAAAGTCTCATTTCTTTCAAATTTTTTTTTTTATTGTTATGTTTCCTGCTGCACTTGTATACAAAGTGAAGGCTATGATAACGGAGGCGGGGGTGGGGGAATCTAAAGATACAGATGCAACTCTCTTCCAGTCCTGAAGTGATTATATAGTTTCATGCAGTGGTGAAGTTCTATGTGTTGTCTCACTCTATAGTGGTTTCTTAAAGTTATCCCAGACTGACCACTTGCAGTTTTGTAGTCCTCTGGTAGCTACTGGCAATTGATTTTAACAAAGGGAGATCATAATTTTCATCTTCAAAAGGATGAGCAGAATGAAATGGACAATCTGTAAGTAAGGAGCCCATTGCAAGTGAAGTTTTAAATGCCTGGTAATGTGTCTATAGCAAGTATACAAGTGAAAGGCATTACAAAGAGAAAGCTCCATGGTACATCTTAAAAGCGTGTATTCTGGTTTGTTTTTTTTTTCTTTTTCTTGTGTTGTAACCTAGGTTTGTGTTGTGAGTTACTGACCATGTTCAGGAACTAATTTATAATTGTGCTGTTTTCCTTAATATGTTGATTTATCAGGTACTACAGAACAACGCAAAGTACCAGGTAGTACCGAAAAAGCTAACTATAGGCAAGCGCTTGGCACAATGTCTTCATCCAGCTTTGCCGGGAGGGGTTCATCGGAAGGCACTTGAAACATATGAGATCATTTTCAAAATCATTGGACCCAAGCGTTTGGCCAAAGATCTTTTCCTCTACAGGTACAGTAATTTAAACAACTCCATTCCAAATGCATAGTTGAGATGCTTTTGGTTTTGTGCCTTTGATAATATTGCTTTGTTATATAGCAGGAAATGATCAGTTTCTTTCCCTCATGTTACTGGTGCTTGTGTAATACTCTTCTCCCAAATACTGTATATTGGAAGATAAACGTATCACCTAAACTTGTGTTAGGAACCAACTTTAGATCTAGAAAACCTGAAGTTTATTACTTCTTCATTGAAATAAATGATTTTGTGCATGTCTGTACAGTAATGTAAGTGTTAACACTTATTTAAATGTATTCACATTACATTTTTCTATTTTAAGTGGTATTGGAAAGAATTTGAATATAGTTTATTGCAAGAAACTTTCTCTTCCAAGCAATCAAAAGGTTGCCTATTTTGTTAGAATAGGATGCAAGTAGAAAATTTTGCTCAGCCTGTAGAACTGATGATAATAAAAGAAAGTATAACCTTGAAATGTAAGTGTAGTGAAAATACACTGATTCCTAAATTTCCTGTAGGCTTTTGGTTGCATGGGGAGAGCAAGACATTTAGGCTATTTATTATATAATGCATAGAAGGGTGTGTGCATATATGCAGTCACACATGGTTCTTCATCTTTAGCTATCTCTGGAGATTAGAATTTCATCAGTTTGAGAAATAGTGGAATGAAATAGAACTCTGTTTTTCTGTTTAGGTAGCAAAGGTGTGTGTTAATGCTTGGAAATAAATTGTATGCCTTAACATCAGCTGTTCTGTTTTGCACTGTCAAGATGTTTATATATAGTTATATTTGGGGATGGGGGAATTTGTGTTTCCGCGTTTTTAAAGATACTGTGAATTTGTAGCTTACATTTTTGCCTTGTGCAGTGATTCAGTAGCTGCAATATCTTGTTAACAGTAAGTTCTAGGATAGTGGAAAATGCTACCTTGTGTAATGTAGCCAAAAGCCATTGTTACTGATGCTTGGAAGAAGACAGACATTCACATTAAGACATTATCAAAGATTCCAGTATTTTCATGAAAGCAGAGTGACAATGACTGAACATCAAATCTTGAAGCATGAGTAAGCGCCTTACAAAGAAACACTGTGGGGTGGTGTACTGGTTACTGAACAAAAAGACATTTTCTGCAGAAAAAAGAAACCAGTTAACAATGGCAAACAGTAGTTCTTCTGGATAGATAAAGGCAAAAATTGTTTTTATAAACATTTCTGGTACTTTAGAAAGATATCCCTTCCCCCTGCCACTGACATGGATAACATTGTGTGTTGTGTACACAAAGTTTTTGGTTTGGTTTCTTTTGGGTTTTGTTTTTTTGTTGGGTTGTAGATTTGTAGGTGTATATTTTAAGACCCTTGGCTCAAACTTAGATTATTTTTACTCTTCTTTCATTTTCTTCTTCATGCGTTGGGAGTCTTCTGACCTGAGTCCTCAGTGATTTTGGAAACTACAGATGTGTTCACATGTCTTTGATTATTGATACTCTTTGTACTAATTCATGATATTTAGTTACAATAGCAAAGATGTTTTTAGTATGTAGGTAGCTTCTGCTTAGCTGATCACATTTGTAACTTTTGTGAAGTTTCACTTACATTCATGGTAAGCTCAAAACTTGCATCCAATGTTTTCAGTTTTTTAAATGCTAGATGATAAACAGTGGGTTAAGTGTTAGTTTATTAAATTTAAGCCTATAACACTCTTAAGATGTAAATAAAATTGTCTCACGTAAGATTGTCTCACGTAAGAAGCTTCTTAAAACAGATACATTTTATTTTTCACAGTTCTGGACTATTTCCACTTCTTGCCAATGCTGCGATGTCTGTCAAGCCAACATTATTGAGTCTGTATGAGATTTATTACCTCCCTTTGGGGAAAACATTGAAACCAGGACTGCAAGGACTGTTAACTGGAATTCTACCTGGGTTAGAGGAGGGGTCAGAGTATTACGAAAGGTAAGATTAGATATGTTAATAAGGTGATGTGCTTGATTTGTTGGTGATTTTTTGGTTTTGTTTGGTTTTTTTTTTCTGCTGCTTTTCATCAAATACTTGTATATGGATTTATTTTATTTTTTTAAGATAGTTGGTATTTAATTTCATCCAGTCATATTAGTTGCAATGGAATAGTATGGCAGAAGATTCTTAACATTAGTTATGACAAATTAACTGTTAGTTGTTATTGAAAGGGAATTGACATTAAGTAGACTTAGTGTTATATGTTGGTCTCCCAAGTAACAAGCAATAGGACAAGAGGAAATGGCTTCAGGTTGTGCCAGGGGAGGCTTAGAGGGATATTAGGAAAAATTTCTTCACTGAAAGTGTTGTCAAGTTTTGGAACAGGCTGCCCAGGGAAGTGGTGGAGTCACCACCCAGCAGATATTTAAAAGACGTGTAGATATGACACCTAAGGACGTGATTTAGTGGTGGACTTGGCAGTGCCAGGTTAACAGTTGGACTCAATGATCTCAAGGGTTTTTCCAACCTAAATGATTCTGTGATTCTTGTAATGGATTGAGATATGTAACATGTTAGGAACAAGCTGCTTTGATTCTTTTCCATGGATTTCCTCTAAGGTAATACTGCCGTATTATTCCTGGTCTAAAATACATACCTTTGCTGAATTTAAGATAACAAACAAAGCTTCTGTCATTAAGATTTACTTGTTATGATATCTAAATTGTCATTAAGTATGTAAGAGACAGCAGTAATACATCTATCTAATCCACCTATAAAGGTTATTATTCCTTTTCTAGCAGAGTCGCCTGGGAAGTAATACCTCTTCTTAACTCTACTGGGGCTTAGGCTTGCTGGATATCTTGACTGTGGTATCTGGAGTGCTGGAATAGAATCTTAACGTATTAAAGGATGAAATTACACTCCAAGGCTATGAATTCTTGGAATTGTTCACACACTTACATGTTCTTGGTATTTCCAACTTCAGAAGCTAGAATTTTCACGACTTGTATGTGAAGAGCAGTTTAATGTTGTCTTTTTCTATTTCTGCGTAGGTGGATACATGCAGCGTAGTTGGCATCATTACAGCAGGGAACAAGGGCTACTGAGCTTGCCCCCTGGGGCCTGCCATAGCGTGTAGAGGTGCTGCCACATGAGTGGGAAGAAATGAGAACAGAGGAAGGGATTGCTTGTGCCCAAAGAATTGTGGTATTTTTATGTGCTGTTATTGCCAGTGGTGCTCAGTGCAAGGAATGAAAGGCCATTTGCTTGATTCTTTTTTTTTTTTTTTTTTTTTTTTCCCTGTAGCTATGCTTTCCTGCTGTCTCTCTGAAACCGCTGTCTTTAGCAACACTTGGCTTTAAGTAGCAGATGAGAAAGTCATTTGGTTCTTTGAACAGAAGGAGTACATAAGGAGAAGCTGTGGGCAGGCAAATGCATTTTGTAAGCCAGGTTGGCCCACAGGCTTGCTAGTTGGATCATACTGTTCAGGCTACATTTTAAGGCTCAGTGTATAACTGAGGCTTCTCTTGTCCTCTCAAAAGAAAGTTTTGACCTTCCTGTAACAAATAATTATTATACTTACTAGAACTTGAGGCTGGGGCAAGGGCTGTGATACATGCCCTGATTCAGCTGACTTGATTTTACTGCAGGACAAACACACTGTTGGAGAAGGTTGCCTCTGCTGTGGATCAGTCAGCGTTCTACAGTGCTCTCTGGGGTAGCCTCCTTACAAGCCCTGCAGTTCGTTTGCCTGGGATCACCTATGTCCTCTCCCATTTGAACAGGAAGCTTTCAATGGAGGATCAACTCTACATAATTGGCAGTGACATTGAATTAATGGTAATGTGCTATTAGAACAATAAAGATATTGGTCTTACTTATAACAATATACTTCAGGGAGGTTTAGATGTCTTCTGTATCTTTGAACATAGCCCTTGAAGACATAAAAATGCATGTTTATTATAGCTCCAGTTAAGCTGAAGTGTTTGTGCATGATAAACACTGCACAGATGAGTTAATGTTTCAGAGCTGCTTAAGTTTTGTATAAAACTTTCCATTCATGACACACTTCAGTTAAAAGTGGTTCAGTTTTGTTGTATGTTTTGAAAAATATAGAGAGTATTCCTTTGTCTTTTAAACTTACAGTATTCAGTGGTAATTAAAAAAAAGCAAAAGTTTAATGTTTTTATAGTTCAGGGAATCTATGTTGATTATATGTTTCCTCAGTGGTGAAACTTAATTTTTCTGTTTTATCTTGTTGCATTATTCAAAATTTTAAAATAACTGCATTTTGTACATATCGCTATTTATAAACAACTGTTCTTATTTTGTGCGTGTTCTCTTATATCTACCTTCTTAAAATAATACAATAAATAACAATTTTGGGGATCTGCTATTACTTCAGGTGGAAGCAGTAAGCACATCAGTGCAAGATACCAGTGTTTTAGTACAGAGGAGCACGTTGGACCTTATCCTTTTTTGTTTTCCTTTCCACATGAGCCAGGTAGGTTATTAACATGAGAGATGAATTGGCAAACTCCTAAATATACTCCAGTTCTTAAGTTAGTAGCAGTATTTAGTTGGTCTTTGTTAATGATTTTCTCCAAGATTGAGCGAGAGTCATAGGTAAGAGTTTCTTTGATAGATTTGGCTATTCTCATGTCGGGATGTCTGCCCTTCTGCTTTTTAACTTAACGCATTAACCTTGGAGTTAACTTTAACTTCTGTATATGCAAACCCAGTATAACTTATGATGTTTAGTCTATACAGAAGCTTTTAATTTGCTGCAATTTGATGAGAAAACAAATTATCTGTTCATGTGCAAATTTCAAATTCCCAGTGTTCAGAGCAGCAAAAGTTAGTCCTCTTAGCATAATTAATTCAGAACACTAGACAATTGAAAATTTTTCTTGCTTTTGGGTGAGTAGTTAGCCCTCAGCTAGCAGCAGTGGGAGATAGACCTTACAACCTCTAGGGTTCCTCCCTCCCACCTTACAACCTCTAGGGTTCTTCCCCCCCCCCTTTATTGGTAGTCACTTCCTGTTTTTAAATTATCCACATTTTGTGTTACTTCTAGAGGAAGACTTATATAAAGTTGATTCTCATCTTGTTAGAAATTATGGAAAATCTGCCCTTTCCTGTAAAAAGAACTGTGTTCTTGCTTGTTGAAGTGGTTCATTTACATTTATCAGTTACTATAAAAAGATTTGTGTCTCAATTTAGGTGCTAGAATGATGAAGTTATTAACACAGCTTTTTTAATACTAAAACTTACATAAACGTTTAAAGTAATAAGAGATTGAAAGGTATTTAAAATTTTTCAGATTTTTTTTTTTACGTTGGATTTTAGTTGAATTTGCTTCAAAGGCTTTTGCCTAATGAACAAAATGAAGTGTCTCTTAACAAAAGTGAGCTGTCAATGGAGTAAAGTATTTTTGCTGTTCATAAAAGGTGCATACTATTGCAATGTGATTGTTCCAAATGATAGTCATATTTTGGTATATTAAGAGCAACATTATGTTTTCTTGTACTATTCTGAATTCAGAAATGTCAGAACATGAAATTAACTATGTTTTAGTGTACATTAAGCTGCTAGCATAGATAACATAGCTGCTAGCATATGTTACTTTTCATAGTTAAATGTAATCAAATTTAATCATGTTTTTAACATCTTCAGGCAACACGTCCAGACATGATAAGAATTTTGTCAGCAGCCCTTCATGTAGTGCTGCGCAGGGATATGTCACTCAACCGAAGGCTTTATGCATGGCTTCTAGGTAGGTTTGTATTTTGTTTCATTATTCACCGAAAGTGGAAGAAGGATTATATGCTTATTAGCAGCATTTTAGAATATTGCAGAGAGAGATTATTGGAAAAATATATGACTTAATTTATATCGTAAAGAAAGGCACTGTCTGTCTCCATGGACGTAAAAGATGAAGAATGTTAACTCTTTCCTGTTATAGAAATGTCAAAAAATAAACCAACAACCAACCCAAAACCCCAAATAAACAAGACACAGCACTGTACCAGCTACTAAGAAGAAAATTAACTCTCTCCCAACCAAAACCAGAACAATAAATTCTTGGTAAATTTTTTCTATAGCAGCAATTGTGGGCCATATTCAGGGATTAGAGCCTGGTGCACTAGACCTGCATAAGTAGACATTGAAAGGCAATTTTTGTCTCCCTGAAAACTTAAAATGGCAAAAAAATAGAGAACAAGCATTATAGAGTGTAAGTGGCAGTTGGAACACAACAGCATAGAAGGGATGAAAATAAAAGAATGTTGAAAAATGTTGATATTACATTGATGGAGGCTTGAGTATGCACATTTTAAACTCTTAGATATTTGCATGGTTGAATTAAAGGATTGCCAATCTTTTCTGTTTTCCATGTGCCTAGAACATTATTTCAATGCCTTCCTGAGATAAAAATCAATCAATAGAGGACATGCACTTTTATGTCTATCAAATGGCAGAGTATCAATACAATTTTTTATATGAAACTGGAGACTGGGTAGAGAGACATAAAGTGGTTTCTCTACTTAGGGGAAGACTGTTTTACTGTCTGCTATTACCTGGTTTTGTTTGACTTCCCAGCTCACCAGCAAGCACATGTGCTTCTCAGGCTACCCAGGAGCCTTGATGCTATTGCATCTTTCCCAGCTAATGTTAAGACATCAGAGGCAGGTAGCCTGGGGGTGACTGGGGAGCAAGGAAGTAAGTAGTCAAGGGACATGAGAGAGAACTGAAATTACAGAGGGAGGAATGAAGTTAGCAGTAATGTTTTGTATGGCAGGATTGGTTTTGTTGCTGTAGATGTTGCAGGGATCTAGAAGATAAATATGAAAAAATCTCAGCTTCTTTTATAATTTCTCAAGATACTTACTTGCAAATTGCTCATCTTTCTTTAAATGACAGTGAAATGCTCTGTCATGTTCCACACCTACATTTTCCGATCTAGAGGAAAAAATTTCTAGATTAAACATTGCATTAATGTTTCATCTAAATTTGGTGGACTAGATATGTCTTTTTTGCTGTCACTAAAGAAGATATTTTGTGTGTTTAAAATACCATGCTGTTTTTTGTTGTGGAACCTCATTCTACAACTGTTCCATGAGCACAGTTTCCACTGAAAGATAGTATAACTTCAGAACACAGTTTTACAGTGACTATTCCTGGTCCTTTTTTGTGAACAGCTAGTGCCTCCATTTGCTATGTATTCAGGCAGATCTTCTGGCAAAATAGGGTGGTTTTTTTTCTTGTTTTAATTTTGACAATGTGCTGGTCTTATTGTGATATTCTGCTCCTAATTTAAAACATTGGGGCACAGGGGTCAGTTATGTTGGAAGACCCTCTGAAGCCTGATGTTCCATATGACATTATTTCAGTGTTAGCTATTGCTTCCTGTTGTTTTATAGCTGGGAGTGGTCTATTAACATTCTCAAGGCATAAAAATCTGTTGCATCACTTTAAACACAGGTTAGTTTAACCGTTGTTAACAGTGCTTAAGTTGCTGCTAAAGGGTATGCACCTTCTCACCCTTGCCTTCTATTTTTGTTACTTCAGGACAAAGACTGTGGAAAATACTTCTTTGGAATGGGGTCATATCCTGACCTACTTTGTGATTTTTCTTTTTAATTTTTTTCCTTAAGCCTGGTTTTTTTAAAGACACAAACTTACAAAACAAAGATTTATCTCCTTCATTTAATTTTGAAAAACAAAGTTTATTTTGCGTAGTATGACTGATATTCTCTCGAAGTACCTTAGTCATGTCAGAATGTTTTGCTGGTTATCTCTTTATATGTAGTGAAGTTTGTGTTCCCATAATATTAATGCTGAAATATTTTTGTTGGATGGGGTTTCTTTGAAGGTACTCTAGTACTATGTGGTTTGTGCAGTGTTAGCATTTATTTCTTTTGTATAAGTAGCAATTTGGTTAATAATGTTGCATCAAACTTAAGGTTGTAATTTGTATGCAAACTGCTTGCATGGAAGTATCACTTAGTTTCCTGTATTTAACTTTATAAAATCATCTTTCTCTTGCCCACATTACTTGGACTTCATCTTGGTAAGTTATCAATTCTAGTGTGTTGATTTCTAGTTTAAAGAGATTGGCAAAATACTCTATTAAGAGACAAATATTTATTTGCCTATTCTTTGCTTGAAGGTTTTGATAACAATGGTGCCCTTATAGGACCCAGAAGTACAAGGCACAGCAATCCTGAGGAGCATGCCACTTACTATTTCAACACCTTCTCTAAGGAGATGTTAGTCCAGGTAGCTATACGATCTTTTATTGTGGTATATATCTTCATAAATGAATGCTAATCAAAGTTGCTGTATCCTTATCTTTTGACTTCTCTTTTCTGTCTTTTTGTGGTATTGTGTCCTATGCTTCTAAAATCTTATCAGAGGAAAAAGGGAAACGTGGAATTTCTTTAGAATAATAGTGTGATCAGGACAAATACTAAATTTCTCTCTTTCCTTTTCCACAATGGATGTGTATCATACATGGAAGATATTTAATTGTTGAGCCCAGAACACTGGAGCCTTTTTTTTTCCATAAAACTGAATTGGAGAATTCTCTTCTACTTCTGTATATCTGGAAACTCCTCTGTCTCCTGAGAATCAGAAAAAATTGATCAGATAGAAGATCTGAGTAAGAAGAATCTTCCTGCCCTCTATGCATGGAGAGTGTCTTTTCTGCTGTCCACTTGCAGTCAGAATAGTTGACCAAATTGGCAGTAAAGCCTTACTAAGTGAGCTGAGATAACCTGGCCTCAAGAACTGTGCTCTCCTCTCACCTTAATTAAAGTATACAAATGTCTTTCAAGATGCTGTGAATCTGACCTTGAAATCAGGAAGACATTTTATCATTAAGGCAAATTAATAAGGTCATGATTTCACTGATATTCAGTCAGAATTGTGGTGCTGTATATGGAAATGAGAGTGGGGATTCCAATATTAGTAGCTGACATAAGAATATTTAGCTCATCACAGCTTAAAGCTGATACCTATCACAGAGCTAGCACTTTTAGTTTTATCTGAAGGTAATGAGATATGCTCTTCTACTGATGCGAAAGAGACCCCAGAATTCCAGTGCAGCAAGGACCTCTTTGGTGCACTCTCACCCTTCTTTTGTCACCTTTCTGCCTCCCATGGCTGATGATGATTCAGAAATTATCCAAGTCTAGAGGAGAGGCCTGAATGAGATACAATTTTACTTGTAACATCTGTGCAAAATGTCGTGAGCATCTAGCAATTTAGGCGTTTGTTAATAGATTGCAGTCTTCTTTTTAAATCTGTCCCTCTTTCTAGCTTAATCAGTGTCATTAGAGCTTTTCTGTCTAGAAAGATTAACAGCGGTGTGGAGTTGATATAGCCCATTTGATTATTTTTTTTATTTTTGGTAGCAAGCACTACTGCTACAGTAGAATGGAGAGTGGCCAATTTTTATGATGGGGATAGTTCACTTTGTTTTTGCTTTGAAGTTTTTTACAGGCATTAAAGTCAGTGGCTTGCTCTATATAATACAAATAGCATATGCCTTCTAAAATCATTTGCTGTCCTTTGAAAGATTTGAAAATATTGTGTCTTTCTGCCTTCTCTAGCAGTCTCTTTGTGTGTTCTTTTATCCAGTCCAACCCATCTTACTGATTGATACAATGTACTGAAAATTCTGACCTACAGGCATATTCAAGTACAGCAGGGTAATACTGACTGATAATACTTGGTTTGTAGCAAGGTCAAACCTGTTTTCCTGACTCTCTTTCCCATCCCTCTTCTTTGTCCTCCTTTTTTAGAAGACATGAAAGAGACAAACTAGTTTTGACTCGGACAGCGAAGCCAGCCACAGAGAGAAAACTAAGCAAAATCTCTGGCAGATTTGTTTGGCTTTTTTTGTAGTTCTGCAGGTCATTCCCTAAACTGCTTCAGTATGGAAATTCAGTTTTCCCATTTGTTTTGAAGTTGTCATTGCTATTTAGTCAGCTTAGTCAAGAAAGTTTTCTGCCACATAGGTTGGTATATCCTAGGTGGACAGATTATTATTTATTAAGCCCTTAATATCTACATGCCTTACCTTTGCAAATAATTTCTTCATCACTTTTTATGTCTTTTATTCTTAGAAAACTTTGAGTTGGTATCTGTTTATAAATTTTATTTTGACTTTCAGTGTATACATGTTACCAAGTTCTGTTCCACAGAAATATTCTCGCAGGCAAAGTCGAGAGAATATTTAAGTGTGGAATGAGCTGCAGTGAGATGAAATAGTAGTCCCCCCTACTGAGAATTTTCCCTTTATACACAGCTTTTTTTGCATGTTTCTTTTAAAAACTGTTTTCTGGTTTTAATTTTTGTTTTCCTGATACATTTTTGCTCTTTGTAGGCAATGGTTGGAATATTACAAGTTAATGGGCATGGAGAAGAAAGCACATTAATGCAAGACTTAAAGCCTTTTCGAATTCTTATCAGTTTGCTCGATAAGCCTGAACTAGGTAATTTTCATATTAACTTCTAGTCTTTAACTCATTTTACATGGTATTGCTTTGAGATTTTTTTTCTCTTTTCTTGGTCAAATTGAAAAAGCTGTATTCTTAGTACTGGCAGGTTAGCTAGATTTCTTACATCTTCCAAGCTTGGTGTATGTTTTGTATTTAATGTATTCAGTAGATTTTGCCAAATGCAATTTCTACTACTTGAGACAGAGGAAATTTTAACTTAAAATCATGGAGAGAACTGACTGCATGTTTTAAGAAATGCAGATCTTTTCCATTTCTTTAATTGAATAGTGACTTTCACTGTTTTAAATGTCAGCTGTTGCTTTTGGGGAATAGTCTGCACTTTCTTCTAATAATGCACATTAGGATGAGAGATATTAAGAAGAAAACTTCATTTTCAGAAGATTTTTTTTATTATTATTATTTCATGGGTGGTTTGGGAGGGGTTGTTGTTGTGTTGTGGGTTTTGGTGTGTTGGGTTTTTTTTTGTTGTGGGGTTTGGTTTTTTGGTTTTTTTTTTTTTTTGGTGGTGTTCCCCCCTCCCTGCCCTCTATCGCTAAAAGTGTTTAAATGCACTTTTTAGCAGGTGTGTGCAGAGGACTGTGGAATAAAAGTAGATGATACAAAAGTATTTGCAGCTGTTAAGTATTGGATATCTTGCATTTTTCTTTGGAATATGAGTTCTGGAGATGACTGAAAAAATTTTTTTTGAGGTCTATTCTAACATTTGGAGGTGAGATAATAAAAGCATAAAAATATAACAATTAAAAGAGTACAACTTGACAGGAAATGGTGAAGACAAACCACAAAGAACAAAATAGCATAATTTGTCATCTTCCTGGTAATATGTGATTCCTAGGGGTCGGTTTAAATTTTCAGAGGCAATGTGTACATTAAGATTTCATGAAGTATGCAGACCTATGAGGATTCTTTCAGCAAACTGAGATGGAAGAAGCTGATAGGATTTCTACTTAACTTGATGCACTTTCACTGGAGGCAGCTCAATGGGGCTTGGAGAAAGCATGGAAAAGCAAAGGGTATTTCAAGCAGAATTACTTTGTGAACTCCTTTCAAATTATTTTTCTTTATTCAAACTTGAGATTTAGCTCAAATCAGAAGGAGGTGCTATTTTCAAAAGTATCCTGCAGACTATATTTGCAATTAAAGAAAGCCTGCCTCAGATTAAAAGGAGGGAAGATGCTAAAAATATTTTAATTTGTATTATGGAAGATGTTCAAATTATTTTACCTCGTATTTGCATTTGAATAGAATCACAGAATAGTTAGGGTTGGAAAGGACCTTAAGATCCAACCCTCTGCCATGGGCAAGGACACCACACACTAAACCATGTCGCCCAAGGCTCTGTCAGACCGGGCCTTGAACACCACCAGGGTTGGAGCATTCACAGCTTCCTTGGGCAACCCATTCCAGTGCCTCACCACCCTCACTGTGAAAAACTTCTTCCTTGTATCTAATCTAAACTTCCCCTGCTTGAGTTTGAAACCATTACACCTTGTCCTACCACTGCAGTCCCTACTTGAGTATATTTTCCATAGAACAGCATAAGCTAGCTTATGGGTGGGTATTTGAAACTGTTTGAAAGCTACCTGTGATCAGGAATACATGTATTCATGTTCACATGTTGCTGAGCTAATAATCTGTCAGAGAGGGTGTGTTGGTTTGAACAGAAGCTATACTGATATGACTTTTGGACTAGGTTTGTTTGTATCTAGCCATCATTCCCATTGTAAGGGAAAATAACTCTTGTGTTTGTATACTCCCAGGCAGTACAATTGTCTGTGTATTTATGGAATGCAAAAACACTTCTGAAATTGATGTCGTTTATGAAGTGGAACAGATGGAATTTTATGGTTTCAGTGACCAAAGCTAGCTAAAGATTTGGATTGTTTTCGAATGTGGACTGTTAGTGGTGCTACAATGCTTAAGACCATTATTGCTGGTATTTCTCCCTAGGCCCTGCCATCCTAGAGGATGTATTGATTGAAGTGTTTCGAACATTATATACACAGTGCAAAGCAGAACTGGAACTTCAGATAGAACCTTCTTTCAACAAAGATCACACACAGCTAAGCAGGTGAATAAGGTGTATAATACATTTTGTACTAAATAATAAATCTTTTTGTTACTGAAATGATGAATGTGAAGCCTGTGGGACTGTGACCTGATTTCTTTATAATACAGGATCCATTGAAATTAATTGCACTTCTGTGTTCAGTGCAAACATCTGAAGGTTTTTACTGATAAAGCTGGAAGACACTATGTCAATGGTATAGATGAGTTTGGTATTCTTTACATCTGTGTTCAGAGGGGGAAAAAAAAAGTAGATTGATGAGTTCTCCTGTAGGGTAAAAATGAAGAGCGCTACAAGACAGCCAGACAGGAGATAAAAAGAGTTTCAAGGTTTGAGCTGAATATCTTAACAGGTGGAGAGAAGAGGGAAGTTCAAAGCTGGTGGGGAGAAACAACTGTAGGAATTATTATGGAAAACCAGATCTATTAAAAATGAGGTTAGAAGATAAAGACTAAAGAACAGATAGAGAAGAAACCTAGCAACTGTGAAAAGTCACTGATGTGGGGAGCCTGCCAATATACTGAGCCCTAGAGCAACAACTAGTGTAGGGATGAGGGGAGGATAATTTGTCAGTAAACTCGCAGTGCTATGTAGTTACATAACTTGGAAATGAAGTATAAAAATATAAAATGTTCTCTATTTTCTTACAGCAAACTGAGAGAAAACAAGAAAACAGCAGAATTGATTAAAACTGCCAATCTTCTCTTTAATTCCTTTGAGCCTTATTATATGTGGGATTACATTGCTCGTTGGTTTGAAGAATGTTGTAGGTAGGTTCTAATACTTTGTATGTGTAAAGTTGAAGTTGATTTTTGATTTATAAGGGTTGTTTGGGTTTTTTTTCCCAAATAGGTTATTCTAATGTGGTAATTTTTTCTTTCCCATCCCTTTGACTTTGATCATTTGGGCAATTTCAATTTAATGTGATTGGTAGTCTCAGCAATGTGAGTACTCACAAACTTAGTGTCTGGGTAAAATCAAGAGACAGAATTAGCGCCTCTTCTGAAGCGAAGACCCCAGAGTGATCTCATCACTAGTTTGTTTTGTTCTGTCTGTCCAGCATAGGATTAGCAAACCTGTCAGCTTTACCAAGAGTTACTTGTAGAATGTGTTAACTTTTGTCCCACTCTTTTAGGGAGGAAAAAGATGTGGGAGTCCTGCAAATTAGAAGGAGAACATAGGAAATAAGGGAGAACTGAAAATATTAATGGGAGGGAAGAGGGACCAAGCAGAAATAGTTGCTGTGGCGAGGGATAGATGATGTAGGGATTTCAAATGAAATTTGTAGAGGAGTGTTTGGAGGTTTTTTGTTTTGTTTGGGGTTTTTAAATTATTCATGGATTAGCTTAATAATGTATTTTGGACACCAAGTTGCATATGAGCCAAATGTATGCTCTCCTAATTAAAGAAAACTGTGTCTTCTTGGACTATGTTAGGGGCAGTGTGGTCAGCAGGTGAAAGGAAGTTCATTTTCCTTTCACTTAGTGTTTCTAAAGTCACATGTGGAACATTATGTCCAGCTTTGGGCATCCTGCCTATTTGTTTTGGTTTTTTGTTTTGTTTTGATTTTTTTTTTTCTACCTGAGCTGATGTGTTATGTAAGTTATTACCTTGTTTAAAAGGTTACACCATTAAATGAAAACATAACCACTTGCTTTTAAACTGAATTTGTAAGTTATTGTTGTATCATTTAGTCTGATTGCTAAATCACAGTTATTACTTTTAAAGCGATTTAGATATCCCTCTGACTTTGTCTTAGGCTTTGTCTTATGATCTACCCCTCACTAAAAATTAAAGATAGTATTTCTGGTATCTGGTGTTTTCTCCCATCTAAGTATCACTCACTGCTATTGAGCCTTCTCTCAAAGCTATTTTTGATAAGTGAGTTAATTCAAGTCATCCTTTATGAGATACTACAGTTGAACAAATCTGTGAGTAATTTCTGAAATGGTAGGTCTTTCTTGGTAGGAGCACAGAATGTGAAAAAGTGTTTGTGTTATGGCTTATACCAAGGGACCATTTCATTGAACTGTAAAATAGGCTGCTAGTTTTATGAAGAGAATTATCTGTTGTTAGCAAGTTACAGTAACCCTATGGGTGTGTGGGTTAAGTAGTGTGCTACTTCTCAAATATAGGTAACTGACAGAATGCAATTTAAATATGATTTTAAAAATATTTTGATAAATACTTACTGACACTGTTTCAGACTTGGTTTCTGTAATGCTTCTGTTATTTCAAATAAATCCTTTTTTTAGTCCTGGCATATATGCTCATGAACCCTTCCAAAACAGGGAAAAGATTAGCATAACTAACTATTGCTGAAAATGTGACAGTGCCCTCACCACCACTCCTGACAGAATAAGTTAATTGGAGAAACAATGTCCTTTGCTTGTAGTATTTTCAGATTGCAGCCTGATTTCACAGAGGATTTGTGTTCCATCTTCAATCAGCAATAAAGCTGAACAGAATTATGAATTCTTGTCTAGTAAAACAGTACAGTCAGCTGAAGTTGAAGTGGACATTTAGAAGAGCTTGTTTTGTTTTCTTCTTGCACAGCTTTAAAGCTTCATGGGCCTTTTATTTCACTTTTGTTTGTCTTTATCTCAAGTGCTTAATGTCTTAGGTTTAGATGTCTTCAAAATTACTGTGCTTCCAGTAGCACCATCTCTTAATTCTATTATTGGTGCCCACACTCATACTAGTAAGTATTACTGTATATGGCAGTTTCAAATGCAATTTTCTATAGCCTTAATTTCCTTATTTTATGAATGGAGACTGGTTTACAGCAAAAGGCTGATTGCTGCTTTTTCTGAAAGCATGCAAGGGGCCAAAATGAGCTATTTAACAGCGAAATGAGAGCTTGGTAATTTGTTTATAGGTATTATCACTGCTGTGTACAGCTTTGCATTAAGTCACAGAAACATGGTCAATGTAGGGGAGGGAAGGATAAATATCATGAAACCCTATTTGAATTTTGCAGGAGGACATTACATGCCAGACTTCAAACTGGGCCTGGAGGTGGTAATGAGCAATCTGAGTTACCGCTGACAAATTTCTGCTTGTTAGTGGATTTTTTGTTGGATATAGTTTCTTTGGTAAGAATTACTTTATTTGTTGCTAATACTTGAATTTTGTATATTTGTAGTCTACAGAAATACTATATCTGCTCTATTAATTGTTTTTCCTTAAAATATATTGCCATAAACTGGTGGATACCTTTAGAAGAAGTTTTGATTTTATTGTATGATTTTTAATAGACTGGTTGGATATAACCAAAGTGGGTTTTATAATGCTTATACCTGAAAATTTTTGTCTGTCCTTGATTTCTTTTCTCTACACTGTATTCATTACAAGTATAGGCTTTTGCAGCTCTATATACTAGTTTAGATGTGCAGCTTTCTTTTAAGGCTCTTTTGAATGTCATGATAAGATGTATCTTCTTTTTCTGTCGGCATTACTTAATGTAGCAAAGACTGTTGGAACTGTTTTTTCTATACCTGTCTTTCCTCAATTCTTTGCTTTCTCATTTCAAAGCCTACTAGAAGTATGAGAGTGCTGTGTCAGGTATGGCAATCAGCCTGTTTTTGCTTTCATTCTTAATAACTTGTTTGTCTTTCATTCTCAAACTTTTCTAGTAAGGTTATTAAAATAATAGTAGTATCATTCTTTAGCCTTATTGTTACATTTTGTAACGTGTTGCGTAATGAACAAGATGTAAAAACTCTGAAAAAGACCTAAATTATACTTCTCTGTTAGTTACACAATTGTAAAGTTAATTTGTTTTGGTTTTTGTTTTGTTTTTTAAGTAAAGCATGTATTTCTTATTCTTGAATGTTAATATATTAATTTTCCCTTTTCCATATTCCATATGTTTAGAATACTTATCATTTGCTTGACTGTGCCACTGTGTTAGAAGATTTGGTGTTGCAGCTAATGAGTTTTACTTTTTTAGGAGACTTACATTGAAATACAGACAGAGCACTTGCCTCAGCTGTTGCTCAGGATGATTTCTGCATTGACGAGCCATCTTCATACTTTGCACTTGTCTGAGCTTTCTGATTCACTCAGGCTGTGCTCAAAGATACTTAGTAAGGTTCAACCTCCATTGCTCTCTGCTGGTACAGAAGGTATCCTGCAGCTTCCTAGTGGACACAGTAGCTCCATGAAAGAATGGGAAAATAAAAAGGTAACTGATTATTGGTTTGTAGCATCTCGGAAAAATGATTTTTGTGTGGAAAAGTGGGCTTTCTAAGTCTGTGCTGAACCACCTACAAGTCTTTGATTAGATTTGGTTTATCTAGATTTAATATCATACGTATATAAATCACTTCAGAATCAGGGCCTAAGAACGAACTAATCAAGGTTTTGAAGTTCTAAATCACTTTAAGAGTCTGATCACATAGAATAACTGGACTCAAAGAATTCTCCATTTTGGTTATGTGTCAGGCATATGTAAATTTTCTTCTCATCTAACTTATGTGCATCAGATTAATACCCATCAGTAATTTTACTGTCAGTGTTCTTAGAATCATTTAAAAAGAAATAGAAGAAACAAACCAGCTAGCAGTTCTTTTCTCTTTTAACATTGTCTAGTTTGTTCTTGACAGCCATAGCTCTGTAAGGTATGTTGTGACATGTCTTGAAATCCTTGTTCTCCAGCTGAAGAAACTAGAAGACCATCATAGAATAATTCAGGTTGGAAGTGACAGTTGCAGGTCACTGCTCAAAGCAGGGCTGATTTCAAAGTTATATTCTGCTTCAGAGCTAGGTTAGGTAACTCACAATCCTATCCAGCGTGGTTTTGAGTATCTCTAAGGGTGAATCATTGATTCACAGAATATCAGGTTAGAAGGGACCTCAAGGATCATCTAATCCAACCTTTCTAGGCAAGCATGACTTAGGCTAGATGGCCTAGCACCCTGTCCAGATGAATCTTAAAAATCTCCAATGCTGGGGAATCCACCACTTCCCTGGGGAGATTATTCCAATGGTTGATTGTTCTCATTGTGAAAAATTTTCCTCTTGTGTCTAGTTGGAACCTCCCCAGGAGTAGCTTGTGCCCAGGATGAAGATTCCACAACTTCTCTGTGCAGCTTGTTTGCTTGCACTGTGTTATTTAATCAGAATTTCCACTGTTGCTGCTCATGTTCCTTGCTTCTTGTTCTTTCACTGTGGATTTCTGAGCATACCACCATCTCTTCAACTAATTAATGGGAAGTCAGACAGGCAGTGATAAAGACACCTTCTCTGCCTCCAAAACTCTTAATATTCTTTTTCTTAAGACTGAGCAAATCTAACTCTCTGAGCTTTCCTTCTGTGTCAATGTGTTCCTGTGGTGGCCCTCCGCTGGACTTACACAGTACATCAGTGTTTGTTTTGTACTAGTGAGTGCAAACTTGGACACAGTGTTCTGGTTGTGGTCTGTGTGCTGAGCAGAGGGGAGTTCCCTTGGCTGCTGTCTATACTTGGCTGTGCTAATATGGTCCTGTATGTGGTTGTCTGCCTTCACCAGAAGGGTCCACTGCTGGCTCACGTTCACCTTGTCCATAGGATTCCAACATCCTTTATGCAGGATCTATCCTTATTCTTTCTAGTCAGCTGATACCTGTGGTTTTGTTCTACTGATTTTTTTATTTTACTTTTTTTTTTTTTAAAGTGTGTCTTGATTGATGTTGCTCTGTGAACCTTCAGCAGCATTTTTCTTTCAACTGCAACCAATTCTTATCTGGCCATGGCTTCTGTTAATAGATAGAGTGAAATTAATTACCATATTCCTAAGTTCTTGTATGTTGTATTTTATAAGAGGGGGTCACCTTTAATGGATTTCTAAGATTTTCAGTGCATATTAACACAGGAGGCCGTGAAAGCTATCTCAGACAAATTTTCATTCTTATGCCATCTCTGGTAAAACAAAATGTAATAAATACCATATATAATGATGTCTCTGTTCTTATTCATAGAAGTTATTCAGATTTTTAGGTTATGCTCAAATTTTGTATGTAAGACATCTAGTGATTAGGATGTCAGACAGGAAGACAACCTCTAGGCCTCCTAGGTCTCAAGCAGTATCTGCCATTGCCAATAAGGTAGCTAGATGAGAAGCATGTGGGAGTGTTCTTTACTGCATTTACTCCCACTGCTTCATGCATTCCTATTTTAAGTTGTTTTCTTATTCACCTCACATTCTCACCAGGAAGCAAAGACTGTTCTACCAGTTACCAACAAGACTACAGGGAGTTACAGCAGCCCAAAAAGCTGCTGTGGGTTCTTTTTGAGTATAACTCATTAATCAGATTTGTGCATATTCTAAACTGATAAGGAATTAAGGTGGACAGTGAGTCAGGATGAACTGCTGTTGCTGAAGCAACCCTTCTTTCTTGTTTCTAGGAGATGACTTTTTTCTTTATAGTTGAAAATGGTTACTGGTTTTTAAATGAAAGTTTATGTCTTCTTTTATAATTATAACTTTGTATTTGAAAGAAATCCCCAACTTCCAAATCTCAGGATTAGAATATTAAAAGAAAGATGCTAGTTAAAGTTGTACCAGATATATGTCTATGAATTAATGACTCCATCCATGTTTATCAGACAACTTCTAAAATCAGAGAGCATAAATTTTACTGAGAAATTGAGCTAGCTTTATTAGTATAAATGTGGAAGGGTGAAGAATGTTTTTTAGATTATGAAAAATTTTATTCTTCATTTACAGCTCCACAGTTCACTTTTTTAAGGTATTTTGGCAATTTACAGATGTAATATTAAATGACACTGATCCTGCCTTCCCAACGAGACAAAACTTTAATAGCTGTGGTTCTTCTATTAGCAGCATATCTAGACAGTTCCTAGGTTAAATTAATTTAATAGCTAATGTGTTTATTTACTTGTGCAGTGGGAACTTCAAAAGTGTGATCAGAGAAGCCTATACTTTTTCCTAATCTCTCATTGCTTCCCATTGTTCCTGTCTAACATCTTTTCATCTCCTTTGCTTGCAGGCATTTTTTACTCCTTAATGATTGCAGCAGTTTCTGATTAACAGATAAATATCTTGTCCTTTTATAGAACATGTTAAAATATAAATAATTAAAACAATGTGTTGCTTCTTTATATTTATATTGCTTATACCATAAGCAATATAGTTTGATGTCCTGCTTCCTACTGGAAGAGATGGGTTTCCTTTAATGTATGAATATTTTGGTTTATGATGTTGTATAAATTAATAATACCTGCGCCTATCCATTTCTTCATATCGTAATATTTAAAGTATTTCACTTGATAAACAAGGCTTTTTCTTTTATAGTTAGCTTGGTCTGACAAGTTTACTAAAACACCAAAACATCATTTTGCATAAAATGTATTTATATGAATAGATTTTAAACTGTGGAATGAAATTGTTGCTTTTGGATGGAAAAGCAAATAAGTGTTTTCAAACTAGAACCTAAATAACCCATTTTGAAGAATTGTTAAACTTCTATCTCACTCAGGTGCCATCAGTTTCACTTGAAAATCCTAATGATGTGTTCGAAGATGGTGAAAATCCTCCAAGCAGTCGATCATCAGAAAGTGGATTCACTGAGTTTGTACAGTACCAGGCAGATACAACTGATGACATTGATAGAGCACTGAATGAAGGTCATGGTGTGCCTGGCATTCCTATTATTGGTAGCACATCCTCAGAGACTGAGACGGCATCAACTGTGGGGTCTGAGGAAACCATTGTACAGCCTCCTTCCATCATGACACAGGGGACAGCAACTCGAAGTGGGAAAACAATCCAAAAGACTGCAATGCAGTGCTGTTTGGAATATGTCCAACAGTTTTTAACCAGATTTATCAACCTGTATATCATTCAGAGTAATTCCTTGTCTCAGCCCTTAGGGGCAGAGCTTCCACTAGACCCCACTAGAGAGCAAGGACAGACCACAAAATGGGACAGAGAATTACAAGGTGATGCTAAAGTGAAGAAAACAAACAAGAAAAAAACACCAAAAGAATACCTTCCTGCCTTTATTGCTGCTTGTCAGCTGTATCTTGAATGTTCAAGCTTTCCCGTTTACATTGCTGAAGGAAACCGTACTTCGGAATTACATCCTGGGAAGCCTGAAGTTGGTAAGCTGCACTCTTCTTTGTTTTTTGCTTTTAAAATTGTTTGCTGTTTTATTAAAAAAAAAAAAAAAAAAGAGTAAATAATATTTATGCATTGTATGTGTTGCTGTTTGCTATTCCTCTCAGTAATGTAAGTTTCCTTATGTATCAATTGGTTTGCTTTTTTGAAACTAAACTATTTTCTCATAGAGTTTTAAGAATATTGATGACATGGGATTTGGTATTAATTAATATTGGGGTGACAAATATAAATTATGCAAACAAAAACCTAAAAGTAGAATCTAGGTTTTCAGATGTTCCTCTGTATGGATCTCTGGCGTTTTGTTTATCATGTTTTGTACTAGCCACAGCTGACATCAGGTCATGTTTCTGGGTTCATTTTAGCAATTTTGGATTGATGTGCACATTAATCACTTTGTGCAATATGCAGAAATTACAGGCTTCTGTCCAACAAAAATCATCCCAGATAAGAAATTAACATTACTTTGCTTCTATTAAAGGAACAGTTCTTGAAAGCAATTCTTCTAGCTACAATTGCATTAGAAAGCAAAATAAAAATGGTGGGGTTTGTGAAGTGTGAATGTGTTCACAGATGTGTGAACACATACAGATACAGAAATGTGATTCAGATGTTGACAGTTCTGGATTACTGTAAAATTGGACATTTTAGATGGACAATCCTTTCCATCAGTTCTTGAAGTCTTCAATTTACAGTTCTAATTTTGGTTACACTTCTGGTCTGTCAGTCCTGCTTCCCATAACAGAGAATGCCAGTGGAACAGAGCATGGAGAGCATAGTTGCCATAATTTGCGCACCAGCCTTTTCTTTAACTGCTCATACGTTTTTGTACTGAAGAAGAGGCTGCTTTTATTGAAGGGTTCCTAAATTTGGTACATGGTTTTGAAGGTTTGCATTAGTGATGTGGTCCCACTGCTGTTAATCAACAGTGAGAGTCATCAGTCTGTTTATTTGAAGGAGCCACATTAATCGGATATTAATAGAACATAATAGTGCTTAAATTTTGCTGTATGCTTAATATCTCAGATAAATGTGTGCTATTTTTAATTGAAGAAATTAAAAAGGGAACTGAGCTTCTATCTCAGAAGAATGTTTAATTTGTAAACTGTAGAACATTATGTAGAATTGTTAGGTATATTTAGGCTCCAATTTACATTGCAGAGTTAACTATTGTGGATATAAATTAGAGATTGCATCGTCCTTAATTCTAAATAGAAACTTTATTTGTGCCTATTAAATGACACTTATGTCAGATTCAAGAAGCATTTGCCTTTTTTTAGGAACACAATCAATACAGTCCATTTGAAGTTTTAAGGAACAGTACTTTGGTACTTCTAAAATAAAAGGGTACATTATTCGCTTGGAGAGCTGATTGTGAACTTCAGAGAAAGACACTTGCATTGTCAGGCCAGTGTGTGGTATTAAGTGAGGGGATGGTAAGAAGTAGAAAACAACTGCCTACATTGAAAGCAGAGTGTGATCTAATAGGAGCAAGTTCCTGCCACCCAAAACATCAATTTTCACAGCTACTTCTACTTTTAAGTATTGACAGGAAATTCTCCATCTATTTTTTTTGTTAGTATAAGCTTAGTTTATAAATAATACATGTAAATAATTCAGCATGCTTGTATACTATAATGTCTATATAATCTAACATAATATATAATAATATTTTGGATATTATGTATTAAATACTACCAAACTATTCAGACTAAAAATTACAATATTAAGACTTGATGGCTGATCAAGAATTTCCTGAAGAGGAAGGGGAATAAAAGGATTTCCAAGCTGATAAAAGAACAATTTTGTTTAAAACATGAAATTGTGTGGATGCATTTCCATAAAATCTCTTCTTCTCTTCCTTGTTCAACGTTTCCTATTTATCTTTGGTTAGTGAATGTTTGAAGTGATGCAGTATTGCATTCTTAATTAGATTATTTTAAAGATAGATATACATGAAGAATTACCTTTCTCCTGCATACATTTTTCCTAAACCCATACACCAACACAGACTGAAATATGAAAGATAAAGGGCAATTGTGCATATCGTTATGGGATGTAAGAGTAAAAAATAATAATATTTAAAATTGTTAAATGAACGAATCATCTGTGATTTTTATTTCAGACTGTGAACAAGTACAGCCTCCACTGTGGCTACAGACTTTAATGAATGCTTGCAAGCAAGCAAGCGATTTCAGTGTTCAGGGTGTTACTATTTCCCTTGTGATGGACTTGGTTGGATTGACTCAATCCGTTGCTCTCGTCACTGGAGAAAATCTGAACAGTGTGGAAACTGCTCAACCTCTTAGCCCTAACCAGGGAAGAGTGGCTGTGGTCATCAGACCTCCTCTTACTCAAGGCAATCTGAGATACATGGCTGAAAAGACAGATTTCTTCAAGGTACAATGTGGTATCTCGTAGCTGTTTTCTTTAGACTTCTTTTCCTGGTGAAGACTGACAGTCTTGGCCACTTTACCATTTGTAGTATGGTAAACCAAATTTTCTTGCCGAGTATTTTAATAACAGTTGTAACCTGTGTTAGGCTCTAAATAAAAGTACATAGTAAGTTTTCCCACTGTGATTGTCTTATTGACTGCTTGGGTGAAAAATGTTATTTGAAGAAATATTTTTAAAATATAAATAAAATGTGATTGAATAGCATAATTAATTAGCAAAGGAATGAAACTGAGATGTCCATAGTGTAGGACTCTGGTAAACCACAAACTGTGTTTATGTAATTTATGGAAGAAATAATTTACAAAAGATAACCAGCAACAGGGTACATTACATAGTTAATTATATTTTGATAAAAATTTATTTCTGGAGATATGCGAGAATTCTGACTCCTGACAGGAATTTTTTATGTAGTATGTCACTGTAGTGTTTCAAACGGTTCCTTATGTTCACACAAACAGAAAAAGAACAGTTTTATAGATTGTCTCTTGGTCATATGTTATCATCAGATTTAATGTCTCCCATCAATGCTTAGGGTTCAGCATAGTGTAAAGGCAAAAAAGACATAGTAATCATTCACTTGTATCTCTTGCCACTTTTATTCTCACGTACACAGCATATAGCTTTAACTCTTTGGAACCAGTTGGGTGATGGAACTCCTCAGCATCATCAGAAGAGTGTGGAGCTCTTCTACCAGCTGCACAACCTCGTTCCTTCTTCTAGCATTTGCGAAGATGTTATTAGCCAGCAACTGACTCACAGAGACAAGGCAAGTTGTTCATATATCTACTAAAAGATACTAAAAGATGACTTAAGGATATAACTATAGAATATGTTTAGAAGAAGGACTTGGTGCCTCAGAGAAGGGTATTAATAACTTCAATATTGAAATAATGTTGCCTTAAATTGATTGTTTCAAACATTAAAAATGCTCTTTATTTTTTACTTGCATGCAGAAGATCAGATTTGTCCACCCTTTGACACTCTCTTTCCTATATTCCAACTCACGAGAAACCTTAACTTTATGTCTGTAGTAGTTGAGCCCTGTTTTCATGAAATCTCGGTGTTTCACAAACCCGTGAAGTGTTTGTAATATTAGTAATTGAATATAGATTTTCTAGATTCCATTCCAGCTGTCCTAACAACTTTTCTTTCCCTGTACAGCTTCACTGAATTTAAACATACTTTTTTTGCTGCATCCTAACCAGCTGTCCTTCAGTGCTCTGATGTGCTCCCTCCTGTTTCATCTAATTCTTGCATCTTGTCTAATAATTTCTTCTATTACAGAATCTAGACTTTCTGCTTCCTTTCTTCCACAACTCTCCACAACTGGGAGAAGGAGCAACAGCCAAGTTATTGTCATCACCATGTCTCTGTTGCTTTTCTCAATAGGGGGGTTGGATTCCTTCTTTCTTAAGGCAGTCATGTGTGGCTCCCTTTATTTTTTTCTATCCTTTTGCTTTCTCTTTTCTCTCTCACTCAGCTATGATGTTCTTACTGCCTTTCTTTTTGTATTACCACCTTCTTTTTACAGTTTGAGATCTGTTTTCAATTCCTTTCCCTTTCTGTGAGATGCATCCTTATGAATCTGCTGCATTTGATGTTACTAATTTGCTGCTTCAGCCTTACTTTCCTTTCTCTTTTAAACCAGCACTGAATTGGGTTGTCTGGGTGGTTGTTTTTTTTCTTTTTTTTGTCTTTCTGACTGTTTTTATATATTACCTAATTCTGGCTCTTTTTCAAGAGTTAGTGTAAATATAAGATGAAAGACCAGCTTGTAATTGATAAGATTTTATTTCCAGGTCCCAAGAGCTATGATATATAGTTTTGAGCTCCATGTTCTGACACTTGTCTTGATTAATTCTTTCTAGATAAAGTGTTTCTGTGAGATTCTTTTCCCCTGTTGGGATGTGGGGGAATTCCAATGACTAGATACTTTTCTGTGGAGATGCTTCTGTACAATTCTCCAGTCTCACGTGGTCCCTCTCTTCCCTATTTATTTGTCCTTGAAAAATCTGAATTCCGTTTCTGCTATATTTGCTAGTTCTAGAGGGTAACTAGTGAACTGCTTTACCAGTAATCACCATTTTTCTGTTCATATGTGTCTTTGTGGGAAATGTGCTTGGCTGCTCTGCTCTAATTGACGTGGACCTGGCTTGTGAGTTGTCTGTGCATTTCTCTGCAGCATGACACTCTTTTCTTAAAGGTCTTTACTTTCCATCTCTCACTCATGTCAAAAGCCATGGACTATAATTTGGCAGAACCCCTCAAGTGACCAGAACTGTTTGTTTGCCTCTCTCACAGTTTGGTTTCTTGTTATTATTTTGTCACTTGTTCTGTCTCCTGGTCTGCTACCACAGCTTACAATGTTTGCAGATGACCCACCTCAGTGGATTTCTGTCATTCCTTATTGCTGCTCAAAGGTCTCTTTATCTCTCTGCTGTCTGTTTTTCGGAAGTGATCATGGTTATCCTATTGCTTACTTCTGTTTTGCTGTAAGTTTAGCTATTGCAATAAAATACTATTTTCAAAATCTTTTGAACCTGGCAGATATTCAGACTGTTGACAAATGGCGTTTTTCTTAGATCTGTGATGAGACTCTCTAGTTTTATGCTAGATAAAGGTGGCTTTTCAGCATTTAGCAACAGACTTATGTAGGAGAAGTTAACTCTTATCAAAAGTTATGCTCTGCTTCCTGATATATAAAGCACATGCTTAGCTTTTACTATTGTTTGAAGGAATCATACTTTTCATGACAGGTACTCATTTTTGGGTTTGTTGGTTGGCTTTTTTTTTTTCCTTCCCCTCTGTCCCCTAGAAATTTGTTTCAGATGGAGGCTGTCAATTTGACATTGGAGTTCAGACCTTTGTAATGTTTTAAATTTTAGCTATATGAACTGTTTACAGCCTCAACAGAATGAATGATAGGGAATTATTTGCTTACATGCTCTGCCAGCTCATGGCTATGACTTCAGAAGCAGCTACCTTTTTGCCTTTCTACCAGAGAGTAACCAGGTCAACAAAAGAGAATGTGAGCCAGTCTGTCAATCACTGCACTTCACAGCTTGATATATTGGTAAACCTGCTGACGATTTATAGTTTCACTTAATGGGCTCGTCTCTGAACTGCTGTGACTGTGGATGTGGCACTTGCTCATATCTGCCAATCTTTCTGTGAAAACAATAATTTCTTACATTTTCCCAGCATGGATTGCAAGGACTTACTGTTATATGTTGGTATTTTCACTCTTTATTCAGCAGACATTAGTGAGTTATTTTGTGTAACTGTATATATTTTGTAGCAGTGGTGTGGGTTTTAGTTTTTTTTCCCTGTGAGAAGCATATTTTTAGTAAATACATGTGGTGTTTGCTTTGCTTTCCAGAATGTTGCTGTTTCTATTTTTTTTCTTTAGCTTATGCCTGATGTGATCTGTCTTGTGTCCCTTCTGCAAACTTCAGTTCTTCTAGCTTTTGCTTAAAGCAGTTATTGCTTGTATTAGCTATTCCAAAGCTACTTAAGCTGTGTGCTGTAAATTAAGTCTGGAAGTATGCCAGGTTGTTGCAGTGGTATTAACCTGTTATAGTTTGGTCTCATTTTGATTAGAGGTAAATATACCTACTATTCATTCCCTATAAGCACATGTTTGAAGAACAAACAAGTGAAAATCTTCCTCCTCTTGTCTGTGCTTATCATCTAGTTCAGTTTAAGTCCTGATTGTATTTGAAATTAATTTTGATATTTTATTCAATATAACCATCTGGAATGTCTGTTCACCCCCAAAACTGCTTAGTAGCTTCCTTGTCTTTTGCATAAAGCTGTTTTTAATACATGTACCCATGTATTCGTATCATAGCATGGCATTTGCTATTGCTTTCACCTCACTGGAATAACTTATTGTCTTGATCAGTCATAGTAAAGAGATAAAGGCATAAAAACTTCAATACCACTTTCACCATTAAATATTCTGCATACTATTACTAGTCATTGGAAGTCCTTTGGGCAGTAAACCTGCCCTACTCATCCAAATAAAACTCTAAGTTCCAGAGTTAAATTTGTCACGTTAGTGATGAACTTTATGTAGATCATAGCTACCTAGAAAATTCTTGTCTCTTTCTAGCCAACTTCATTTTCATTCCCTAATTTCCATGGATACTGTGTTTAATTGCACCATTGCAGACACTATCTCTAAAAATTCCTTTTTCTGCTTCTTCTCTCTGCCTCTGTATGCTTGAGTTTTCACATTGAAGAGCTTGCATGTTTCTTCCTGCTCTCTTCATTATCTCTTCTAGTGCCCTGATACGTGTAGATAAACTCACTGAAAACAGAGCTGTGCCACTTGTGAGAGTATTGTTCAAGCTATATTAAGTATTTAAAACTTATACAAGCTAAACTTTGAAACTAAGGCAGCCAAGATCAAAATGGGGGAGAATCCTTTCATGCTGCTAAATTGTTTGCAGAGACCTATTGTTGCCCATGACTATTTTTAATGTTAGAAAATAGTATTTGAAGGCATAGTCAACAAAATGAATTTTAAGAATTTAATTTTATCTTTTAAGCTGCTATATACATTTTTTATTTTTATCCAGTTCTCAGAGGCTGTTGTCTTCTGGTAGATCTAACTTATAATTTTGTCCACAGAAAATAAGAATGGAAGCTCATGCAAAGTTTGCAGTGCTATGGCATCTCACCCGTGACCTTCATATTAACAAGTCTTCTTCCTTTGGCCGTACCTTTGACAGGTTGGTGATTGTAACCATGATTCAATTAAAATAATTTTGCTTAAAAATCATGAACTACATTATACTGACAGCATGCAGTGTTTAGAAATTGGAGAACTACAGTAGGAACTGAGAAAGGAAGGAGGACAAGAAATTAATTCATGTTACACAAAATTGTTTTCACAATGGCAATTATGCAAGCTGTAAATTCTTCTGGTAGCTGTGAAGAGTAGGACAGGAATGGTCACATGATTCATTAACCATCACTGTGGTTAAAACATTAGTGTATATTGAAGATAGTATGTGAGTTCTTGCTGTGATTTTGTAAAAACAAAAGCAGGAAAGAGAAGTCAACCTAGAAATGAATTGTATGAAAATGGATATAACAATAAAGCTAAGAACACTTAAGAGAAAAACTGCAAGCGCTAAGACAAGAAAGTTCTCTTGTTTAACATTTGTTTTGTGTAAGATGTGATCTCTGGCAAGGAGCAGAGGATTTCTGGTTTATGTTTTGGTATCAGACTACCTTCTTAGAAAAAAACTAAATGATCCAGATGCTGAACTTGTCTCATCTTCCTCAGCTAGCACATATGTTGTGGAAAAGTGCTTATTTAAATTTCCTAATGTATACTTAGGTGTACGAAGCGGAGTTAAATATTTTTATTTCTTTGGCTTGATAGTGTCACTCATTGCAGACGTGGGGATAAATTCTGTACATACAGCAAAGTGCTTATGAATGTGTACTACTGGAGGATGTAAAACAATCAGTTAAATTCAGAGTGCAATATATATTGTGTTTTTTTCCCCAAGTCTCAGAAGTATTTGAAAGGCTAAAACTATTGAAAAAATAAAATAATGACAGTAGGAAGTGCTGAATTGTCAAGTATATTTCTATTCTCCGTTCTTGAAGAAAAATCTTTGAATAAGTTATCTTCTCTTTCCCATGCACCTGTGTGAATTGGCTTTTAAAGTTTTATCTTTAAAACTAGCAGTTAGTAGGCAACTACAGCTTGTTTTGCTAGTAGCTGTACAAATACTTGAACTGACTGTACAACTGCTGCTATTAGAGCAGCTGTCTTAACTGACTTTATTACTAGCTCTTTCTGGCTATTTCTTCATTAGGCTAGAGTAAAATATAGAACTTAAGGTTGAAAAGCTTGAATTCCAAAGAAAATACTGTATAATAAGAAGACACTGGAGTAGGTACTGACATGTTGAAATTTATCATGTATCAGATAAAAAGACAGGCTGAGAAAGTTGGGGCTGTTCGGCCTGGAAAAGAGAAGGCTGCGTGGAGACCTCATAGCTGCCTTCCAATATCTGAAGGGGGCCTACAAGGATGCTGGGGAGGGACTCTTCGTTAGGGACTGTAGTGGTAGGACAAGGGATAACGGCTTTAAACTTAAACAGGGGAACTTTAGGTTAGATATAAGGAAGAAGTTCTTCATGGTGAGGGTGGTGAGGCACTGGAATAGGTTGCCCAAGGAAGTTGTGAATGATCCAACACTGGTGGTGTTCAAGGCCAGGCTGGACAGAGCCTTGGGTGACATAGGTGTCCCTGCCCATGGCAGGGGGGTTGGAACTAGATGATCTTAAGGTCCTTTCCAACCCTAACTGTTCTATGATTCTGTGAGTAGTGTAGAGTTTGTGCTAGGTTCATTCTTCTTTCTATTCTAGATCTTTGTTTATCATGCTGGACAGCCTTAATAGCTTGGATGGTTCTACATGGTCAGTGGGACAAGCCTGGCTAAATCAAGTGCTTCAAAGACATGATATTGCAAGGGTTCTTGAACCTTTGCTCCTACTGCTTCTCCATCCGAAAACTCAGCGAGTTTCTGTTCAGCGAGTACAGGCTGAATGTTACTGGACCAAATCTCCCTATCACCCTGAAGAAGAAAATGAAAAGCATTTTATGCAGAAGTTTAGCTGTGCTGATGGTATGTACACAAGAAAACTGTAGAAAGTTTCTTATTTAATTTGCTTGTTATTTGCATGCCGCATTAAAAATGTAGGAATTTTTGAGGGTACCTGGCAAAACAAAGTGCTGAAATAGCTACTGCTTATATGTGTGTTTGTGCATGTTTTTTCTAATTCAAGTTTGGGTATCCCAAGCATCGTTGAAAGTTTTATTGTTCTCAAATTAAGAGGATTGCAAGTATTTTAATGCAGAGCATTATCTTAGGTCTCGCTAAGTTTCAGTCGATCTTAAGAACACAGCTTGAAGCTTAACCATGAAATTAAATGCTTTTATGAATTAGGATCACTGATGTGGGGCAGGCTGAAAACATTCTGGTAAGTTTGAAGGTGTTTGCATATACTGTGTAATCTTAGTAGCATCCTAACAATTCTTTTTTATAAAAAACACAAGCAGACAAGATGTCATAAGGTTTCATGGGAGAACTATGTCATTTTGCTAAGGTCTACTGCTAAAGTAGTCTTGCTTTGGTTATGTCAATGTGTATTGTTGCCATAACAACATTATTTTTTTCTGCTGTGAAGTGGAAAGGCACTATTCACAATGCCCTTATAATTTGAAGTCTTATTAATAGTTTAAATTCTAAATTTTAATTTAAATTCCAAGAACCAAAATATTATACGTATAATTTTTTCTTTTGTCTTATCTTTAAGCATTTTCCCATGTGCCTGTAAGCCAAGAACAGCTTATTATACCCAAAGAAAGCAATGAAAAGCAACTCGCTATGGATGAAATGGAGAACTTCAGCCTGACTGTCAACCCTCTGAGTGACAGGCTTTCCTTGTTAAGTACCAGCAGTGAGACCATACCAATGGTTGTGTCTGACTTTGACCTTCCTGACCATCAAGTTGAAATACTGCAGAGTTCTGACTCTGGCTGTTCCCAGTCATCTACTGGAGACAACATCAGTTACGAAGTGGAAACAGAAAGCCTGAGTGCTCAAGATAGCTCTCAGACTCTGAGAGAAGACTCACCTGATGAAATTGTGCAACAAGTGGTTACAGATCTTATATGCAAAGTTGTAAGCGGTCTCGGAGAAGAGGCTGAACCGGTTAAACATAGCCTGCACTCTGAGGATACTTCATGTATATTCAGTCCTTTGGATAACTCTGTGGAGGTGATAAAAAATGAAGATCAAAATATTCAAAGTAGCCAGAGTAGTTTGCTTAGTAACGACAGTTCCCAGTTGCTATCGGCCTCAACTGAGACTGGACTGGAGAGCTTAGGAGATGAAATTTCAAGAAATAACTCTTCACCCTGTGTTGCAGAAAGTCAGCAATCCCTCTCTGATCTCACTCTTTCTTCCACAGAATCAAAGTCCAGAAAGCAAAGCCACAGTAGTATCCAGTTCAGCTTTAAAGGAAAGCTACCAGAAAAAATGTCAGAAAAAGAAACAATTGTTAAAGAGGCTGGTAAGCAGCCAGGTGCAAAACCTAAGGTGAAAATAGCCAAAAAGAAAGATGAGGAGAAGAAGAAAGCACAAACAGAAAAGCTTAAGCAAACAAACATCTTCTTTAGTGATGGTCTTGATTTAGAAAACTGGTACAGTTGTGGAGAAGGAGAAATTTCAGAAATAGAAAGTGATGTGGGGTCCCCGGGAGTGCGAAAATCTCCGAACTTTAATATCCATCCATTGTATCAACATGTGCTGCTTTATCTCCAGCTGTATGACTCTTCAAGGACATTGTATGCTTTTTCTGCAATTAAAGCAATTCTGAAAACAAATCCTTCAGCTTTTGTAAGTGCTATCTCCACTACCAGTGTCAACAATGCATACACTCCTCAGCTTTCATTGCTCCAGAATCTTCTCGCCAGGCATCGGATATCTGTTATGGGCAAGGATTTCTATAGTCACATCCCCATTGATTCTAACCATAACTTTCGGAGCTCTATGTACATAGAAATTCTTATCTCGTTGTGTTTATACTATATGCGGAGCCACTATCCAACTCACGTTAAAGTAACCTCACAAGATCTAATAGGAAATCGTAATATGCAAATGATGAGTATAGAAATTCTGACTCTTCTCTTTGCTGAGCTGGCAAAAGTGATAGAAAGCTCTGCAAAGGGCTTTCCGAGTTTTATTTCAGACATGTTGTCCAAGTGCAAGGTTCAGAAAGTGATCCTGCATTGTCTGCTATCTTCCATCTTCAGTGCACAGAAATGGCACAGTGAAAAGATGGCTGGAAAAAACATAGTGGCTGTAGAAGAAGGTTTCTCTGAAGACAGCCTTATAAATTTTTCTGAAGATGAATTTGACAATGGTAGTACTCTGCAGTCCCAGCTTTTAAAGGTACTTCAGCGGCTGATTGTGCTGGAACACAGAGTAATGACTGTGCCTGAGGAAAATGAAACAGGCTTTGACTTTGTCATAACGGACTTGGAACACATCGGTCCCCAGCAGCCGATGACTTCTCTTCAGTATTTACATTCCCAGCCAATAACCTGCCAAGGCATGTTTCTCTGCGCAGTGATACGAGCTTTACACCAGCACTGTGCCTGTAAAATGCATCCCCAGTGGATTGGCCTTATCACTTCTACGTTGCCTTACATGGGAAAAGTTCTTCAAAGGGTGGTTGTTTCAGTGACTCTTCAGCTCTGCAGAAACTTGGATAATTTAATTCAGCAGTATAAATATGAAACAGGATTATCTGATAATAGGTATGTGTATGATATGTAGAGGTGTATAATCTTTTTAAGCAGCTTTGATTATGTTAAATTACTTTACAACCAGATTAACCTGTTCTAAAAAAAAAATTTAATCTCTCATTTTAGGCCTCTCTGGATGGCATCAGTCACTCCCCCAGACATGGTTCTTACTTTATTAGAAGGGATCACAACGATAATTCATTACTGCCTCCTGGATCCATCAACGCAGTATCATCAGGTAAAATTATTTGGGTGTCTAAGAGGTTCCTATGCGGTACATGTCAAATGAAGGACTGTGGTTATGTTAGCAGATAGGAAGATCTGGGTGAGGAAAATACCAAGTAAAGATCTTGTCTTAGCCTTAGGTATGTTTTTTATTGATAATACACACATCTCAGACAAACAATTTTCTACTAAACATACTTGATTTTTTTTTTTTATTTTTTTTTTTACTTACTTAGTTTGTTATCTGGGTTTTTTTGGTTACCCTGAAACAACTAATGTCTGTCTAACGAGCTGTCTTTGTTTTGTGAAACTTCCCAGACTTATGCGTAGCCTGTTACTTTCTGGCTGGACCGTGTTCATCTTGCAATATGTCACAACATTCCCTTTCTGCATATTCATAATTTGTCTTTAGTCAAGCAATATTTTTAGATCTGATATTCTTAGCATAGTTTCTGTTAAGAATTTGGCCCAGATTCTGCAAGAAAAATTTTATCATGCTCTCTCTGCAATCTTGTATCTGCTTTTTTGTTGTTATTCTTACACCTCTTAGCCTTCCATTAATTTAAAAGTAACTGAAAAGTGTTTATTGTCTGCGCAAGTAAATAATTTTGCCTGGAGTATTAGTTATACTTAAAATTCTGAAAATGTTTTGCAAAGGTATAGGCAGATGATACAAAATAGATTGCTGTAAACATGAGGCCTCACATGTTCATGATATGTTTGATATTGTACAACTGATTCAAAAGATTCTGTAACTATTTTTAATAGACTCAAACCTGTACGTACTGTAAGAATTATGGAAAGACTGTTTTGAAAAAGAGTTAAGGCTGAAAGCTTCCATGTCTGTTAAGTCTAAATTTACACTGTTTTATTTATGCTATTTATATAGATATTTAATGCTTTTACTCCTCTCTCCCTTTTGAATATACTAGCTTTTGGTTAATGTAGATCAGAAGCACTTGATTGAAGCACGCAATGGGATCCTATCTATCTTGCATATGATCATGTCTTCTGTGACTTTGCTTTGGAGCATCCTTCACCTTGCAGATTCTTCAGAGAAAACTACTGCTGCTGCTGCATCCATTACCACTATTAATCTTGGGTCAACAAAGGTCAGAATATCAGGGATAATATCATTTAAGTTGTTCATTAATACCTTTCTCTAACTAAATCCAATTCCATTCCCTTAAATGTAAATTGAATTTTAATACCTTTGTCCTCATTTACTCACCCACCCAAAACCAAGGGGTTTATAGATGAATATTGAATGTGCTTTTCAACTTGAGTACATCAATTCAGGACAACAATGTCTCACCTCTTTCTTTCTACAAAAAAAACAAAACAAAACAAAAAAAAAAATCCATCCTGAAAAAAAAAAATGTATAAGCCACACATTAAGCATTCAGTGTCCTATATATGAAAAAGTCCAGTTTGAATTCAGGATAGGTTACTTTTTCACCTCGTTGCTTTCAGGTAGTGCTTTTGTAGCTCCCTTGGAGTTGAGGGATGTGGTTAAAAACACATGAAACTGTGGAATTCTGCAGTATTGTGTGTCTAAAGTAAAAACAAGCTTTTTAAGCTTCAGCACAGCTAGGTTGCTTTGGCAGCCTTGCTCTTGGCAATTGCATAAAGTGCATAGTATAGGCAAGCTCTGTGATCATATATAGCAGTTTTCTGCAAGCTTAGACAATTCCTACTGAAATATCTCTGATCAAGGTAAAAATGGCTTTCAGAAAACAGATAAAGTGCATTTTTGTCTGAAGTCTTCCTATCACAGAAAACAAGTCAAGACAATGCTCAGGAAATGCATTTCCTGACCTATGTGTACCTAAATAACTTCTGACATGGCCAAATAACACATTATGAAGATTTTCAACAGTGAATATTACAGTATCCCACAGTATCATCTTCTTTTTAGGATTTCTTCACCACCCCTACTTCTTAATCTTTATCTTACTTGCCACAAAGCAAGTCCATTACTATTCGTGGCAGACATGAGCATCATCTTCCTTTCTTCTTCCTAATTACCTTATACACATTTGATACATGTTATATTTCAACTTAATGATTTTCTCCTGACCATATACAAACCCATTCCAGTCCCTTCTTGTAGGTCATATTTCATAGCACTTATCTTTCTTTTTGTAGTTTGAGTTCTGTCAGTTTGTGGTACATTTCTTGAAGTAAGGTGTCCAAACTGGACACGGTATATGGCGTCTTCCCTCAGGGGAAACATTTGATGTCTCTCCTGAGGTGTTGCTATTTATGAATACTCTTTTCCCCTTCCTTGCAAAGTTATCATGGTGAGCTTGTAATTCACTATAATCCCGAGACTTTTTTCTGTAGCACCACTATCTAAATAGTTTCTCATCCTGAATCACTGATGTTGTTTATCCCTACCTTTGCATGCAAAGACTAAGATTTCATTGCAGTATCTTTTTTTCAGGATGCTGTTTGAGTTTGTCAGATCACTTTTAGTTCTGTACCTTTCTATCAGTTGCTTCCTACTTCATTATCGTTTGCAAATTTAACAAGTGTATTTTATCTTCCCTTGTCTTAGTCATGAATAAAGTGATTGAAGAGTATCAGATGTAGAATAGGATTCACTCAGAGATTCACTGAGTGAATCCTTCCATTTTTATAAAAAGCTAATGATAGTTACCATCTAAGTGTGTCTTTATAGCTAGTTGAATATAATGCTGAGATGCTTATCTAAAGGTATGTTCTGCTTCTGTATTTCAGAATTTGAGGCAGCAGATTCTCGAACTTTTGGGTCCAATTTCAATGAATCATGGTGTTCACTTCATGGCTGCTATTGCATTTGTATGGAATGAAAGGAGGCAAAATAAAAATACTTCCAGGACAAAGGTGTGTTTATACTGCAGTGGTCAGTTCAAATAGTGGTAACGCCTCTAAGTCATTTAGCAGCAGGAAGGAGAATATTGGGACATTCCAGTGGAAAAATGCATAGTATGAAATATGAAGAGTAGTTATATTTCTGATTAGCAGCTGTACTGTCAGGGAGCCACCAGTTAATTTTAGAATGGGATAATATTCCTGAATTCTTCAGGAAAAGAATAAGTGATTCCAAGTCTGTAGGTGATCTGTGAGTAACATCTCAATCCCATGAGGCCAGCTGCTTTAATTTTGGCAAAGGCATTGTCTGTGATGATAATCTGTGGCATACATTTGATTCTTTTAGGTTATTCCTACAGCAGGTGAAGAGCAACTTCTACTAGTCGAGCTAGTTCGCTCTATCAGTGTTATGAGAACAGAGACTGTTATCCAAACAGTGAAAGAAGTTTTGAAGCAACCTCCAGCCATAGCAAAGGACAAGGTATAGAGGTGCTATTGATTTATTGAACTACAGAGGTGCTATTGATTTATTGAATGTCCTCTTACTGAAGCTTAGAACACTGTGATGTGGAAACTTTATTCACAAAGCTGAGCAGTACAATGTGAAAATTTTCACAATATCTAATAGATGGATAAACTTCTTGAGGGAAGTCATACCTCATAAGTCATTACCATCTACTGAACAATTTCAGAATCCTGTTTACTGCTTACATTAGGGAACAGTTGCTTACCCTAGGAGCAAGTTGTTTTATTTTTTTTCAAGTGGGAAAGGGAAGTGGGGAAAAGAGGCAATAAAAAAAGATAATTTTATAGAGATGCCTGAACAGGCACTTGTAATATCCTGTTAATGAGTTAAGCTATATCTTCAGACACTGCAATAACATTATAACATTATCAGTTTTGCCCTGGGAAGTGAGGAGAAAAAGTCACTTTCTTCTTACTGATAAAGGTTTTGTATCTTTTTCTAGAAACATCTTTCACTGGAAGTCTGCATGTTGCAATTTTTCTATGCCTATACTCAAAGGTAAGACAAGAAGTTAAACTACATTTCTGTCATCAAGAAGCAGATGGTCAATTTGAATATTTTACATCTTTTCATGATCTTTAGGATGAGAAATAGTCCATGTAATATAAACCATGAGGAAAGAAAGGTTTCAAAGTGTAGGTGTCATAAAAAAAGAATTTATTTCGTGAGTTCCCTCGTTGTGCATCACCTTTCTTCCCCCACCTGAAAATCCTGTGGGTAATCTGCCCCCTGCCCAACAAAAGCTGGTCTTAAATATGCTGTAACTCATTAGTACCACTCCAACCTTGGACTGAAAATCTTGTCTGTAGTGTACACTGTTCTTCCTTCTTTTCTTAATGACTTGGTGTAGCCACCTAATATTAAATGGAAATCCAAAGAATTGGTATGAGTGTGGATTCACAATATCTGACCAGAGAATTGTGAGGTAGAAAGGAAATGGGGAGTACCTGAGGGAGATGCTGTTTTCATTGCCATTGCGGCTATCTCTTTTAGGATTCCAGTGACCAGCTTAGTAGATAGCTGGGCAGCACTGCTGCTTCTGTTAAAAGATTCCATCCAGGTTGGTCTTCCAGCTCCGGGACAATTCCTTATACTTGGGTAAGTGCTTTTGATATTTGCAATTTCCAAATAAGCTCAAATGTAAGTATGTGAAAGCATACTGAAATGTTAATGTTTTCAAATCTCTACCACTTATTTTTGAGTGGTGGAGCTGAGGAATGGTTACATATATTGAATTTTATAGTATAATACGATATAAGCCACAATCTTAGTTTACTGATTATTTGAGGAATTTAGGCTCTTCAAACTGTAGGTTAAAGTTTCTGATTTCTCTTAGAAAATAATTAAAAAGACTATTTATTAGGTATGTGTAGATTTGTAGCCCAACAGAATGGAATCATTGCCAGCATGAAAGCTGTTTGTGGATTGTTAGAAATAAACGTTAACTGTGATTTTCTGCATAAAGGTACAAGGACCATTTTCTTTAATTTCTGGAATTCATCTTCCTTAGCAAAGTGTCTCAAGTGATATTTTTGCGTATAGTCTAGCAAAATATGTTCTTGATAAACTATTAAGGTATGATCAAAATTAACCTAAACTCGAAAGGATGTTTTCTAGAATATTGGTAGTAGTTATGACTGAAGGTTTAGTAAATAAGCATTGTGCACATAAATATCTCCACATTTGCCCTAGGTCTTAAAGTTACTGAATAATGTACTGTGAGAAAAAAATCTGTATCTGCTTTTTCCAGTGTTCTGAATGAGTTCATTATGAAAAACCCAAGCCTGGAGAATAAAAAAGATCAAAGGGATCTCCAGGTAAGAAATGTGTTTTGTATGTATCTCTTTTGAAAATATTGAACAATAAATGCTTAAATGTACCAGAATGATTTGATGTGTCAATTCTGTAGTCTGAAATGGCTCTTTAGTATCTTCTACTTAATCATAGTTGTAATCTGTTGAAAAAGATCTCATTTTCTATGGACTTATTAATCGCTGATAATATAGAAGTGATTTGAAAGCAGTTCCATACTGCTACAAAATGGGTCAAGATAATAAATACAGCCCTCCTGCACAAAGTTCTTAAAATGCTTGGGGTTTTTTTCTACCAGGACGTAACGCACAAGATAGTGGATGCCATTGGGGCAATTGCTGGTTCTTCCTTGGAGCAGACTACTTGGCTAAGACGAAACTTAGAGGTTAAGCCTTCCCCCAAGATTATGGTTGATGGAAACAACTTAGAATCAGATGTTGAAGGTAGTTTCATTTTCATTTTATTTTAAACAAAACATTATCAGGCCAAAATGAAGAGGACAGCTTTGCTATATTTGAATACATTAAAAATACTTCAGTGTTGTTCACATGTTCGTGTCTTACACAGTCTGTCTCGCAAAGTCTGTCCTTCTTCAAAATATATGCTATTAAAATATGCTTGTAAGGTAAATATTGGCTTAAGAAAACTAACTTTGGACATTTTTTTATCTTCATTTAGACATGTTGTCTCCAGCAATGGAAACCTCAAACATTACTCCGTCTGTTTATAGTGTCCATGCATTGACCTTACTTTCTGAGGTAAATGTCTCTTCAGTTGTAATAAATACTGCCTTATAATAAACTTTTGTATTGTGAAAAGCTTTGGACTAGAAGCTTAGGGAAAAATGGGAAACACTGATGTGACCTGGATTCTGGGTCCTGTCATGTAAGAATATATAAAACTTTGTAACCAACCCCGTTATAAAGATTCAGTGAGATGGATGAGGCATAAAGTGTGGCCTTTCAGATGTGTAGTTTGAGAAACTTTTTTGGTGGCAAACTTTGTGTATTATTAATGGTATGTGTTATTTAATGTTGATAATTGCAGTCAATCTTTGATTTATTTTTTTATTTTTAATTTGTATCTTAATCTGTAGAATGGTTTGCCCAGGAGCTTATGTTTCTATATTTTTACCTTAGTTAGTTTTAAAAATGATGGGATCTTAAAAAAATCTCTGGATTTTGTATAGTACCTGAAATTTGATCACTTTTATCATAAACTTGAGTATTCAGTAAAGGATGCTATTAAACAGAAAAAAAAAGCTGAATAGCTAGATAAAAAGTAATTTGAGAGTGCACAATTACATATCTTCCTCTCCTTTTATAGGTTTTGGCTCATCTCTTGGACATGGTTTTCTACAGTGATGAAAAAGAGAGGGTTATTCCTTTGCTTGTAAATATTATGCACTATGTTGTTCCCTACCTCCGTAATCACAGGTATCTTTACAATTTATTGATGTAGATCTCTACAGCCAGTTGAAATTTGGTGGGCGACACTTAAGTTGAGACAGGCATGACAAGGATTAGATTTCTGTCAGTCTTTCTATAAAGCAACAGTTCAAAATTGTTTCATGGTGACATGTTTGGTTTGTTTTGTTTAGTGCTCACAATGCATCCAGCTATCGGGCCTGTGTCCAGTTATTAAGCAGTCTTAGTGGGTATCAGTATACAAGGAGAGCATGGAAAAAGGAAGCGTTTGACCTTTTTATGGATTCCAGTTTCTTCCAGATGGATGCTTCGTGTGTTAACCAGTAAGACTTTCTATTTCCTGCTTGTATGGATAGCTGTTACAAATTTTATGTGTACCATTACACAAGAGCATGTATAATGTAGAACAAAATCTCCCAACAGATCTCTGTTGAGAGAAATAGAAGGACGTTCTCTGTTTTAGATTACCATGTGAAATACAAAACTTGCTTATCTAA
Organism: Nestor notabilis; assembly: GCF_000696875.1. Classification (NCBI taxonomy): domain Eukaryota; kingdom Metazoa; phylum Chordata; class Aves; order Psittaciformes; family Psittacidae; genus Nestor; species Nestor notabilis. The sequence continues at coordinate 52,682 of NW_009914152.1, forward strand.
GATGTACTTCTATGCACAAGTTATTTTTTTCACTTTCAAGATAGATTTTTTTTGCTATAAAGAAAAAATGGTTGACATTTTATAGGATCACAGTATGGTTTGGGGCAGCCACAGCTTCTCTGGACAACCTGTTCCAGTGCCTCACTACCTCACAGGAAAGAATTTCTTCCTAAGATCTGAATCTCCCCTCTTTCAGTTTAAAGACATTCCCCCTTATCCTGTCACTACATGCCCTAGTAAAAAGCCCCTCTCCAGCTTTCTTGCAGGCCCCTTTTAGGTACTGGAAGGCTGCTAGAAGGTCTCTCCTGAGCCTTCCCTTTTCCAGGCTGAACAACCCAAACTCTCAGCCAGTCTTTACAGGGGAGATGCTCCAACCCTCCGATCATCTTTGTGGCCCTTCTCTGGACTTCCTCCAACATGTCCATGTCCTTTTTATGTTGGGGGCCATGGATTTGAGTGCAGTACTGCAGGTGGGGTCTCACGAGAGTGGAGTAGAGGGGAAGAATCACCTTCTTCAGCCTGCTGGTCATGCAGTTTTTGATGCAGCCCAGTTGGCTTTCTGGGCTGTGAGTGCACATTGCCAGCTCGTATTCACTTCGTCATTCAGTAGTACCCCCAGACCTTCTCCTCAAGGCTGCTCTCAATTCATTTTCTGCTCAGCCTGTATTAATGTTTGGGATTGCCCTTACCCAGGTGCAGGACATTGCGCTTGGCCATGTTGAACTTCATGAGACTCATGTGGGCCCACCTCTCAAGCCTGTCAAGGTCCTTCTGGTTAGCATCCCTTATTTTCTTTGAGAAGGGGGTTTGAAATTGTAGTTATAGTTTCAGATCAGATTGCACCAAGTAGGTGGTAAACATGTATTACAAAGCTTGGATTGGGAGCCTTAGCCTGTATTTAAAGAGCAGAAAAAGCTCTGTAAATATTTTAAATTCCCACTTTTTTTTTCTTGCTTTTCTGATTTTGTGTGCAATCTTCCTGTTCTAGTTGGAGAGCGATTATGGATAATTTGATGACACATGATAAAACCACATTCAGAGATTTGATGAGTAAGTATTTATTGATGTAGTAGTGACTTTTCTCAATGGAAAACATTAAAAAAAGGAAAAATATCTTGAAAACACTGGTTCAATATTAATTTCAATCCGTTTGATTTATTCAACGTTTTTCATGTTTTCTTCAGCTACTTGTTTCTGGAGATCCATAAATAAGATAACTTGAAGTGAGAGAATTTGAGACCTCCTGGCACATAGTAAATTTTGCCTGTATGGCTAAGTTGATTAAACAGAACATGTGGGGCTAGTTTCTGTTGAGGGTTTATTTGATTGCTTGTTTAAAGATCTGACACTAACTACTTAAGGAAAAAAATGATTCTGCACATTTTAAATGTCCAAGCATCTGTACCTGCAAAATGTGTTTAAAAAACACATCTAAACTCCCTCCCAAAAGCCCCTAATACCAGGCACTATCGTGTATACTTAGAAGATATAGAATCATAGAATAGTTTGGGTTGGAAGGGACCTTCAAAGGTCATCTTGTCCAACCGCCTGCAATGAGCAGGGACATCTTCAACTAGGTCAGGTTGCCCAGAACCACATCCAGCCTGGAACTGAATGTCTCCAGGGATGGTGCATCCATCACCTTTCTGGGCAACCTGTGCCAGTATTTCACCACCCTCATTGTAAAGAATGCTTCCTTCACATCCAGCCTGAATCAACATTCAAATTGCAGAACATACATCATCTTAACATATGCTTTTGAGCTACATTAATGCAAAGGAAGTAAGAGTTATTTGTGCCTGACAGTGAAACAGAAGGGAAATTTTGAAGTTCGTCTCTACACTATGTATTTTCTCTTTCAGCACGAGTGGCTGTGGCTCAGAGCAGCTCACTCAATCTGTTTGCTAATCGAGAAGCAGAGCTGGAACAGCGTGCTATGCTCCTGAAGAGGCTGGCTTTTGCAATTTTTAGCAGTGAGATAGACCAATACCAGAAATACCTTCCAGACATACAAGGTCAGTAAAAATATATCATTTAGTGGACTTCTGAGCTCTGATGTTAACTGAGGAATATTTGTATGACAGGGTAACAGCAAGTAAATTTGACCCCTGGAGTATCAGTGTGCAGTACCGTTCCCACTGCTGGATGCAAAGTTTCTGCAGGTTTTGGTTAGAACATTCCCAGTCCTAAATGATTAACAACTACAGAGACTTCGTTATTACCAGCTGATTTTTATCCAGATTATTTCACTGATCTGTCAGTTTATACCTTGATCAATATCCTTGGGTACCTGCAACGTGCATTTTGACACGAGCGTCCAAGGTATAAACACCTATCAACTAGGGATAAATGGAAGGGCTGACCTTAAAGTTTTGAATTCTTGACTTCTCTAGCTGGTTTGGTTCTTTTTTTTTCTGCTATTCTTTTTATCTGTCCTGATTATCACTGAAGAAAACCACTTCCAGTGACCTTTTACATTAAGAGATTGGTAATGGGAGCGCCTTGGTTTTATTCCTAGATGATGGAAATAGAGCAGAAGCTTCTAGTGTTATCTTAGTTACTTAGTGCTATCTTAGTTACTTAGTGCTATGTTTTAGTGTTACTTTGGTCTCTTCCTCCATATGGGAAGTGAGTTGCATCATCTTTCTTGTTTCATTTGTTCTTGGATTTATTCTTTACAGTTTTATGTTTTGCCCTCAGTCAAATCAGTAGCTGGGTTTACTATCTTGAAGGTATCAGGTGGTTTTACTGGTCTGAACTGCAAAGTACATGTGTTGGTTTGACTAAAAAATTTCCGTATGTATCTGCCTCTGTTTGTGTTGAATGCTTAAAGGTGAGGTGGTTATGATTAAATAAGAGCATATCATCCCTCTGTAATGCCCATTGTACTACAATAATGGAGCCTTTTAATATTGTGTTCAGATTGTTGTGGGATTGTTTGGAATCTGTTAACTCCTCTTTCTGTAATGGGTGAAGCTCTGTGTAAGATGAGCAAAACTCCCAGATGCATCATTGCATTTATTTGGAGAACTTTAAACAAAATGTGCAACTGCACTGTTTTGAGGTTTCTTGCTTTTGTTCTTTGCTTGGTAAAATTGGTTATATTTTATGTTGACAGAGTAAAACTGTAGCAAAGTACTGAAACAGTAACATGGCAGATACTTAAAAAAAAAAAAAAAAGAAAAAAAGTAAAAATTGAGAATAAAGGAGGGAAGGAGAAAAAGTCAGTTGGAATTATTCTGAACTAAGGAAACTTTCTTTGCTTTTTGTTTCAGAAAGGCTGGTAGAAAGTCTCCGTTTGCCACAGGTGCCCACCCTTCATTCCCAAGTGTTCCTGTTTTTCAGAGTGTTGCTTTTACGAATGTCTCCACAGCACCTTACCTCTCTTTGGCCAACCATGATCACTGAGCTGGTGAGTTGCAGTTAGCACTCGTAATTTGGAGAACTGGTGCAAATTTGAGACATGGCCTTATTCATCCTCAACATCTTTAAGAAAATCTTTTCTAGAATGGTGCATGTAAATGTAGAATGGACACAGATTGAAAGCTGGCTTATTTTCATAGTCCTAATGTCTATTTTTTGCAACAAAATAGAATATCTGTTGGCTTATGCTATTTAAGCTGTTCAAATGTCTCCTGAATTAAATTTGCATTTGCCCTCATTGTTCCCTACTCACTCCTACTTCAGTTTCTGCCTGCGTATGTGTAACCCTCTTCACCGTTCACACTCCTGCTCTGTTCAGTGTTCTGTTTGCCTGATCATTCAGCTTTCTTTTTCCAGCAATGAGGATGAGAACCCAGATAAAGGAGGAGTCAGAATCCATGTTGTTTTGGCATTTGATGGTCATTCAGATCACACTGTGGCTGGAATTTTGTAGCTAGATTTATACAAGGCTCAGCTCAGCTTTTTCTAATTAGTGGAGAGGAAAAGCCTCTGAGAGCTTTCTTAGTCATAAAAGAGCCAGTTTCCTACGGCCCTTGTGCTACACATATTATATGTAAGACATGAAAGAGCTTTAGGGTGCAATGTCTACTAAGTTCAGGGGGTTATTTCACCATCCAGGAGTGGAAATATAGCTCCAAGCAGTTCCTCTAAGGTTTATTACTCAGAATTACTACAGAATTTTCATGAGTCACAGTCCATAAAAAATTGTGTTAAAATGTAGCATTTGATCTTTAGGTACAAGTGTTTTTACTGATGGAACAGGAACTCACTGCTGATGAAGACATTTCCAGGTAAACTTACAAACTTCCCACTTATTAACAGTTTGCTGGCATGCTGATGGGAAGGTATGATGCGTCATTCTTTAGAATAATTTGCCTTAGAAAGAATTGGCAAGCTCAAATGAGAAAGACAAAGGGTAGTTCAGTCTGACTGCAGTACCAGGGGCATACTGTTAAGGACAAAACAAAAAAATCCCACTGTCAGACTGCTCATAAAGCATGAAGATAAATTATGCAGTGCAGGTATGTTAATTCTTACGGTGTCTTCCTGGCAAAAATGACATTGCTTCTGCAATTAGCATATGCATGGTATGACTTGATAGCTGTTCTGTATCATACACTTATTCAGAATAAGACTGATGCCCTTTTTTCTTTGTCTAAATAAAAATGTGGTTTCTTCTAGTGTTAGAAAGACATAAAGATGAGGTAGATATTTTTTCTTGTTTTATTGTCCATGTCCATCCCATCTACCTTCTGCACAGTATGATCCAATTTCAGTCAATGCTAGCAGTAGAATCAGACCTCTCAAAAGGACAGGAGAAGTTATTTGGCCAAGTCTTGTTCCTCACTTTTTTCCTAGATTCTCTTTGTTCTTTTGAAGATTTTTTTTTTTTTTCCTTAAGGCAAAGTAATACCAACATGACTGGCAATTCTAAAGTTCTGCTTTGATTTATGGATTCAGGTTTAAGGTGGTAAATAAAGGGTTGGGTGTTCATAAAGGCAAGTAAGAAAGATGATATTCCTGTAATGGCAGAAGGCTGTTATGGCTCATCTGCCTGCTATCATTTATTTTAGAACTTCTGGCCCATCTGCTGCTGGTCTGGAGACGACATACACAGGTGGCAATGGTTTCTCCACGTCCTACAACAGTCAGAGATGGCTGAACCTGTACTTGTCCGCCTGCAAATTTCTGGACTTGGCCCTGGCTTTGCCATCTGAAAACCTGCCTCAGTTTCAGATGTAAGTAGAAAAAAACACTGTCATTTAAGTTCTTGGATGTTTCTCCATGCCTCTTGGTAAAATTCTAGTGTATAAAAAGTCTTCCTATTGACTTTCCTTTTCTGGCCTTCACCCAGGCCAGCTTGCAGTTCACTCCCTCCCAGTGTCAAAGTGGGCCCCAGAGCAAATGGTGCTACCCACCAAATGAGTTCAGGCTGATTTGATTTAGCCTGTGGCAAGAGATTCTCTACACTTGTGAGACAATCAGTAACAGTAACTTATTCAAGTATTTTATTTTTAAAGTATTTAGTTGCAGTAATGTCTAAGAATTCAAAATACACCCACAGGTCTCAGTGACTAATGCGTGAGATCAGAGGACTGCATGTCATCTCAGCATGACTCACTTAAATTACTCCTGCATGATCTGTCTGAAAGATGTTGCAACAAACCTGCTTGTGAAGGGGACTCCATAGGTTTTTTTTTCTCTTGGTCAGTCCTGTTCTTTTGTGCACACTGCTTCCTCAGTGCCTCTGCAATCCTGTTCTGTTGGGGAAAAAATGGCATTTGCTGAACACCATGGAAATGAGAGACCACCAAGGACAAAAGAAAGTGGCTCGTCTCTTCCTTTTACTGCAGTAGTGACTGTGTGAGAGCTGCTGCCCTGGTCACCTCTGGTTATCCTGTTACTTAAGAGATGCTCCTGTGCACTAGAGGGTGGAAGGATTTGATGCACTGTGTCAGTTTGTGCCCTGTAGTATTCCTAAATCTAAAGCTAATCTTAAGGGTTCCTTCATAGAATCATAAAATAGTTAGGGTTGGAAAGGACCTTAAGATCATCTAGTTCCAAGCCCCCTGCCATGGGCAGGGACACCTCACACTAAACTATGTCACCCAAGGCTCTGTCCAGCCTGGCCTTGAACACCTCCAGGCTTGGAGCATTCACAACTTCCTTGGGCAACCTATTCCAGTCATCTATTTTATTTTCTGGGGATTTGGCTCATAATTCTTGTTCAGTTCTCCAAGCTGTCCTAATCCCCATTATTAGCCAACCTAGTTTTATTTAGGTCATTAGTATGGATTGCTGCCTTGAAAGATGGGGGTGGATGGAATGGTGCGTTTGGTCTTGTTGGCCTATGAATAGGTAAAATAAATGAGTTTCTATTGTCAACACAGTATATTGAGAAAGTTTTGTGTGTTATATAAGCATTGCAAATACACAGCAAAACATTCTGTGTAACTTAGGTATTTTATAACTCAGAATTGCCTCCACTTCTTTTGTACACAATGAAGACGTGAATATTGCTGGTTTTAGCTTCTCTGCCTTGTCTTACTCTTAATGTCCTTAAATACTTCAAAGAAACTCTAAAGGAAAACAACAATGCTACATTCTTGGCCATTTCACCTCCTGCTTTTAAGATGTGCCTCTCCTATTCCTCCTTGTCTGATTTGCTTGTGGGGATGGGTTTCAGTCGTGTGTGTCTTTCCCCCGCACCTCCCCCCAACACCACCCCCCCGCCTGTTCTTTGATACCTAACTAGATTTCCTCATCCACTCATATTTTTTGATCTACAAGAAAAACCTGCATGTTCAGTAAGGATAGTGTCTGTTTGTGTTATCTCATGACAGGTATCGTTGGGCTTTTATTCCGGAAGCATCGGATGATTCAGGCTTGGAAGTACGAAGACAGGGAACACATCAGAGGGAATTCAAACCATATGTGGTGCGTCTAGCAAAACTGCTGCGCAAAAAAGCAAAGGTACACTGCTTTCTTCCAGTTCTGGTTTTCACTGAAAACTTCCATGTACAATAACTTACAGCACTGCTTCGGTTTGGATATTTTTTTTTTTTTCTTAAACCATGAAGAATGGAAAAGAGTTTATCTGGTGTGGGAGATTCCCACTGGAGTAATCTCCAGTCAGCATCAGGGAAAAATCACATACAATCATAGAATCAACCAGGTTGGAAAAGACTTTTAAGATCGTCAAGTCCAACCATTACCCCAGGACTGCCAAGTAAAAAACCCTAAACCAACCAAACAAAAGACCCCAAACCTGATATCGTCAAAAAAAGACTATGATCAGTGACTCTGGAGTTGCCAATTAAAAGTACTGTTTGTATTATTTGAGAAAAATGTAAAATATGCTTCACTGTCTAATACATATAACACAAAACCACTTTCAGATAGCCAGTCATATATGTAGGTACTAGTATAACAACCTTTAAAAGCAGAAACGCAGTTTTGTTAATAATAATCACATTTAAACATTCAGAAAACTTGTGTTCCTAAACATAACAGAATCAAGAATTTTAAGACTCTGCAGGGCCAGGGAGGGCTGTGTTTCTTCTCTGAAGGAGTCATAATAAAGCGAAGGCAGAGAGCAGAAGAAATCAGGGAATCTTGGCTGCAGTTTGTAGGGTGGGAGTGGAATTAGAGTTGACATTATGTTGGTGCATGAGGTATTTTAAACCCTAGTTTGAGTGAGGTGGAGCCTGATCCAGTAATGAACCTGGCAGGAGCTGGCCAAGCCGTGTCCCTGGGAGTTCTCTTCTGCTGCCAGAGTAAGAACATTGCTGTCAGCTATTTTGCTGTTACTGCTCTGAGAACAGAGCCCCCTGGGCAGGTGCTTCACTGAGAAAGGTTGCTGGGTGGGCAGGGAAACGGGGATGAAGCTCAAAGCTGTGTAAGAGAAAGCTTTGAAGCTACATTCTAGGGTTTCCCTCCAAACAGATGGCATTTTCAGGGCTGTAGCACTGACAGCTTGCTGTAGCTACTGCATTGACAATCTCTAATGTCTTTACTGACTAAAGAAGCTACTGGGATATAAGTGGCTACATAAAATTTAGGAATAACTTAGTTATAGGCAGATCTGAACTATTCAAGCAAGGCTCAGAACTACAGGGGATAAAACAAGTATCTGAAGCACATCTGTATTCCTCATTTCATTGTTTTGGAACCGTGAAGATGGGACTAAATTTCTATTCTCACTTGTACAAAGGAATAACCAGTTTTAACTGTCTGTCAGTCAGGCATAGCCTCTCACCCTACTGTTTGCTGTAATGTGCTGTCATACCTGTTAAAAAGCTGTCACACTCCAGATAATCTCTCTGCATGAATTACAAATTACATATGATATATAAAATATGCATGCTGGTAAGTAATGTATGTTAAAATAGATGCCTGAAGTCAGGACTTCCACAGTATTCTTCAATAACATAAGAGAATTTCCTGGAATTTCTGGAACCCCCTAGTCACGGCAGCAGTTGCACACTGTGAACCATACCTAGGGGTATGATAAGGAGGTAAACATGAGGCAATGAATATTGACTTCCAGGCCATTTCTTCTTTGTGCAGAGGAGAATACTGTTGCATATGGCTGAGGGTTTTTCTTAGAAATAACTGTTTCTGAGCAAAATGTTCCACTGGGTCTTAATTTTCCTTCAGGGCACTCTGACTAACGCTCAGATTCATGCAGTATGGTGTTGCTCAGGCTCTGTTGACTGAAGGAAATGTGCTTAAAAACCTCCTTCAGCACTACTGGCAATAAACAGAGGAACAAACTGGCAGTGCTGTTATTGTCAAACAATGTCTTGGCCACACAAGCTCCAGAGTCTGCCATTTCTGGGCCATTGGACTCTCTGGGGACGGGTGATTTTCCTAGCTGAAGCACAGCACCCAACCAAGCAACCGCACAGCCTTCATGGCAGAGTATGATTTTGATATATGAAATGCAGTCTGAAAGTTCTCCTCTTTCCTTCCACAGGACAAACAGGAGGACTTTAAGACGGTGGTTTTGGAGGGAATGGAGATGGCCAAGCATCAGGTGAGGGTGGCCTTTGATGCTTGAGTTGTGAAACAAGCTTGCCATAATAATTACCATCACCTCAAGGCCCTGGGCAGTATTTAGCTTTCAGTAAGAACTGAGAGAGATCAGTCTCGTGGGAGGAGACAAAGTTGAGAGATTTTTTTCGAGTGAAAGAATCATGAGGGCCCTTAATTTTGTAGGTAACTTTAAAATCTATTTTTCAGTTGCTTTCCCACAAGAAATATCTTGCAAAAAGTTAATGTTAGTTCTAAGAATTATGATTGCAAATCATTACCAAATTAAATATTAATTTTTGCCAAATGGCACGTCTCAAAAGCACAGTCCCTAACTGGTCTCTGCCAGATTAACTGTCAAGTATCTGAGGAGTTGGTGGTGTTTGCTTAGCAGATCCTGCCCTGAGGAAATGGCTTGGACAGACTGTATTTCGTGGTTCAGAGGGAGAGTTGGTAATTGCATGTGCAGCCCACTTGGTTGGCTGCTGTGGAACACTGACACTTCCTGCATGCTGGAGGCACTCCATGCTCACTGCTGGGTGATTAGAAGTGTGGTAGAGAACCAGTCCTGAAACACCTGTCTTCTCAGTCCAACATGATGTTTTTAAAGGAGAAACTTTGAAAACTGGTAGCTTCATTCAAAGTGGGAGGCATCGACAGCTTTTTCTGTGTTGGAATTCAGTCTTTCCTTTGTTCTCATTCATTGTGAGCCTTTCTCTTGCTGAGACTCAGAGCCAGAATAGTAATCTCCCGTGACAGAGAGCCAAACCACCAGGTTAAAATACTTAATAACAAAGCCTGCTCTTCAGGGCCTGCAGGGGCCTTGGATGCCTTCCTCAGCAGAGGTGGATCAGGAGTTGGCTCTCCTTGGTGTGGCTTTCGTGCTTCTTTCCTCATGGAATAAAACCCAGTATTGCTAGAACTCTGGTTCACAGTAGCAGCTTTCCCAACTGGTTTGTCAGTAACAAACCAAACAAGGTGTTTCTGGTGGTGGTAGCACCTTATTGTCTAGATTTGAATATGTTTTTTGACTCGGAAAAAAGGAAATGAGTGAAGAGTACAATTACAAGCAGTTGAATGTTAGTGCTCAAGTATTTTAATTCACAGATACTTAAGGCAACCCTAAACAGGGTCCCAGCAGTGTGCTGACGCTGCCTGTGAGCATCTGGTGTGTGACTGCTGCCTTCACTGGTGGGGTTCCTGAAATTCTCTCCCTTGAAATTCCCCCATGAAATGACAGGTGTGTAAGTGAGGTCTTCTGAGAACATGCAATGAGTAATTGAACCCTTTTCCTCTGAGGACAACTTGTGTTTGCTCAGAGCCTCCATGTGTGTTATTTCTGATACTAAGAGCAGCACTGCTGCTGCTCTTCCTGAAAACTCTCAACTCCAGCTTCAAAGTGCAAGTGCTTTGTTTCCGTTTTAACTTCCTTGGGTTTATTGTCACAAACGCTGCACTAGGGTGAAGTGTGAGTGTGGTCAGAGACCAGCCTGCTGTGGGAAGCAGCAGCTGGAGGACACAACCTCCCCACGCAGCCACAGTACTGGCTATGGCCAGCTTGGCCTGTTGGTGTTAGCCAAACAGGATGCTGCCCTGGGAACAGCAATGTGGGGCAATGCGGCAGGTGCCAGAGGCAGCCCTGGGCTGGGGCAGTGCACTCAGTTTTGGTTTTACCTGTGCTTTTTTGTCCTGTATTATTTCCCATTTCTCTGTATTTACAGAAAAACCCAGAGGAGGACAGCTCAGGGAAAACACTAAGCTGGGAACCAGGCCACTTGCTGTTAACCATCTACACCGTTCGCAGCATTGAGCAACTTTTGCCTTTCTTCAATGTACTCAGCCAGGTTTTTAACAGCAAAGTCACAAGCAGATGTGTTGGACACTCAGGGAGCCCTGTCCTTTACCCCAACTGTTTTCCAACTAAGGACATAAAAATGGAGAACCTTAAGCCCTCCAGCAAAGCAAGACAAAAGATAGAAGAAATGGTGGAGAAGGATTTTCTTGAAGGTATCATAAAAACTTGAACCAACCCAGTACTGCTCAGCTTATATGTAGTGTAACTATTTAAAGGAAATACTGTATCTTTCCCAGCTGTATAGTATTCTTTTCTTACTTTGTATGTAATGAAATACTTAATGTTGTATTTAAGTTAAATATTTGTAAATAAGAGAAAAGTTCTGGATGTGGCCTGAATCAAGTTTAAATATTGGTGGCTCATATTGATTATGGTGCCTACTATTTACAGTACATGTTTTGTTGTCTTGAGTTCTGTCTTTAAAAAATCCTAAAAAATACAAGGTGCACATTTTTTCAATTTGTTTCCAGTTTATTTTTGTCTTCTTTTTTGATCCATTGGAAACTTGTGCTTATTTAGGAAAATGCCATTATGCTGTGAGTTAATACAGGACTACACTGAAAAATCATTTTGTCAGAGGTAGATACCCTGAACTGAAATATGCAGAGGAAGGTAGGTGTTTGTTTAAAACATTACATCCCTTGGCACTAGCCCCTTTGCACTGCTGGCAGGTAGAAAAGGCCATAATCACAGAATGGTTTGGGTTGGAAGGGACTTTAATGATCACCTAGTTCCAACCCCCTGCCACGGGCAGGGACACCTTCCACTAGACCAGGTTGCTCCAAGCCCCTGTGTCCAGCCTGGCCTTGAACACTGCCAGGGATGGGGCAGCCACAGCTTCCCTGGGCAACCTGTGCCAGTGCCTCAGCACCCTCACAGGGAAGATCTATTTCCTTATACCTAATCTAAAGAAGACAAACTTGTCTCTGTTCCTTCCCTCTTCAACGTGATTATAAATACTATTGCTGTCAATTACTTTCTAAGCGATACTTCAATTTCGTGAAAGAATCTAATGAAGATGATATTGCAGTAATACACTGTTATTTGCAAATGCTCTTTTTTCATTATGTTGTTCCCTCTTGCACTGAGGCAAACTGAACCTGGGGACCAGCCTCTGCCTTACTCAGTTTGCCCCTAGATGATTTGGTTGCTGGGGGAACATGGGGATCTGTGAGCAGAGTCACAAGAGAGCTGGAGTCAAACGCAGCTGCTGCCAGCATTCTGAGGGTGTGGGAGCTGGACGTCAGGCACACCGTGACAACCTATGAAATAAGCTGGGTGGGAGGTGGAATTCCTTCCAGGCACGACTAGGCCCCTGCCTCTCAAGAAGGGAGTCACCTCTAAGTCACATCAGCTTCAGAAGTTAGACAAACTCAGGGCAGGAGGGAAACATTCAGCATCTCGTTAAGAGGTAAGTAAGTTGCTTACAGAGGTAAAGAATATTCTGTTCAGTTCTGATCAATCCTTGCTGCTCTCAGGAAGGGGTGGGTATGTCCACACTAGCAAATGGTAAAGGAAGGAGTATTTAAAAGTAAGTCACAGTTGTGAACTTTAACTGCAGTTGTATCTGTCATCGTAGGGGCTGGGGTGGTGCTCCTTTGCCACCAGCGAGGTGGTAAACAGCCAGGCTTACTTCATGGGCCAGGGCATCTGCGTTCTCCTGTGGAACATTTTAAAAGCTGGTTACTTTGGTGTCAGCATGAGGTTAGAGCAAATCTGTGATATTACAGCAAGCATTTTCCTGCAAGTGCTGGAAACTTTTGCTGCCAACTTTCAGTTCACATGTGGGCTAATTCTTAACAGCAGCCAAAGTTTGTTTATTTTCTTATTTCACCTCTTACGAAATCATGTCGTTGAGGCCTCTTTGGTAACTCTTCTAACCCCAAGTTCTCAGAAGGCAGATTTTCTTTTAAAAATCATCTAGTGTCAAATCTGCCTTTATAAACATTTAACGATAAACATTGAGAACACTAAACATAGAATCATAGAATGGTTTGGGTTGGAAAGGACCTTAAGATCATCTGGTTCCACCCCCCCTGCCATGGGCAGGGACGCCACACACTAAACCATGTCACCCAAGGCTCTGTCCAACCTGGCCTTGAACACTGCCAGGGATAGAGGATTCACAGGTTCTTTGGGCAAACCCATTCCAGTGCCTCACCACCCTCACTGTGAAGAACTTCTTCCTTATATAATTTTTATAAATAAAAGAAAATCCAAAGAGAATTCTGTGATCACTAAATTGTTTTCCAGATATAGTGGGATTAGATGAGGAGTATGTCAACATACTTCTTCCTGCATCACTGTCGTGGTTCAAGCCCAGCCGG
>NW_009914153.1:0-2055 GCF_000696875.1 Nestor notabilis
TGGCCCAAGTGCAGGACCCGGCACTTTACCTCATGGATCCTCATCCCACCATCCACAGCCCGTGGATCCAGCCTGCCCAGGTCCCTCTGCAGAGCTTCCCACCCTCCTTGGTGTCATCTGCAGATCTGCTGCAGGTGCCCTCCATCCCCTCACCCGGATCATCAATGAAGACATGAAACACTGACGCCAGCAGCAAGCGCTGAGGGACACCACTGGTGACCGGTCACCAACCAGACACAGTGCCGCCATTCACCAGCTCTCTGTGGGCTCCAGCTGCCAGGCAGGGTTCAACCTGCTTACCCAGGCCATGAGCAGTCAGACACGTCAGGGCCTCCCGAGGTGGGCGCCTGGACAGGGGGTTGCCGAGGCGCTGCTCCAAACATTGAACCTCACCCCTTGGAGAGGGAACAGCCCCGAGTTCCATGCCCAGCAACGAGGCTCCATGGGATGCCCTTTTCCCTCTCTGTGGTGGGATCACTGGCAGCAGGACCCTTTGCTCTCTGGCACTAGTCAGAAACCAGATGAGTGGGAACCTGATGTGGATGAGGAAGGCTCTGGGGGGATCAGAGGGAAGATCCTGCTCTACTCCTGCGCTGGCTTTGTGATTATCTGCCTTGTCTGCTGTGCTCAAGTAAGATGTTCTTTGATCCTATGTTTTCTGCTGACACCTGCTGGTCCTCAGCAGAAGGATACTGTGGGACTTCACACAACTTTCCTGCTAAAGGGCTTTCCCAACCTTGGAAGTTGTTGTTAGAACTATCTCAGGGGATGATGTCACTGTTAGAGCCAATCTTTAACCTCCAGCTTTAGGTAACTGGTTGTATCTCTCCCAGTACCCTTCCCATCCCCTTCGTGTTATTCCCAGTTACTATTCATCCATGTGCTTGCTGTCCTAAAGTGCAAAGCCCCAGCATGATCCGATGGAGTGTGTGGTGCTGCATGGCTCAACACGTGAAATCTAGGGATGAGCCTGGAAAGCTGAAGATCCTGACTTCCTAATTTAAGGAAATTTGAGTTGGAAATAAGTAACTCCATTGCAGCCAGTGTTACTACACAGGTTTTCTAGAGATCAAAATGAGGGTTCTGCTTCTAAAACGATGCCGGTCGCACCTATAAATGGTGAGCCACATACTGAAATCCCTACTCATTCTCTATCCAGGGCATTCCCAAGGTGCCTTGTGGATTAGGAACATGGGGATAATCCCTTATTTACAGAAATAATAGTTCTCTCAGCAGTAATCCAAAATGAGTTGCATTATAGACAATTAACTCTGACCACCCAGGAGATGAGTTGTGATGGAGCCCTTTGCCATGTCAGTGTGATGAGAAGATAAGAAAAGAAACGTTTCTATCCAAAGGTGGAATGTGGGGGGGATTTCTGAGGAATGTGGGATTGTTGAGGGGCTTGGTAGAAACAGAAGACATGAGACTTTCCCTCCTGGAGGTGTGTTCCTGGGGCAGGCTCCCTGTGCTGTAACTATGCAAGGACCAGTCAGCCTCTTGTCCCAGAGCCTGTCTTAAAAGCTCATTTAACATTACACACAGAATTTAGCATTATGTAAGGAATTAATGTTTGTATGTTGTTCTCAATAACATCTGTACGATGTTATTTCCCTGAAACAGATCCTCCAGAAAGTCCAAAGTAAACGGTTATGTTCTGACAAAAGGGAGAGCAATTCAACAGGTAAATATGAGGTTTGTGACCTTATGCCTAAGGCTCAAAAGAGCAGTTTAGAAAATGCTTGGAACCCCATGTGAGAGAAGAAGGAGATGCAGAACATAATTGGGGAGGGCAGAGGGGACAAAGGGGGACAGCAGGAGCACAAGGAAAGCGCAGTCCATCACAGGTTATCTCCTCTCTCTTCCCTATTCCTACTAAATTGCTGAATGTTTGTTTTGAGAGGATGGGAGACAAGGGGCTTGTCTCAGCTGCCTTTTCTTCCATGAGATAGGACAGTGCTGCACTGCATAGAATCATAGAATCCCAGCCTGGTTTGGGTTGGGAGGGACCTTAAAGCTCCTCCAGCTCCAACCCTGCCACGGGCATGGGACCCT
>NW_009914153.1:2134-18001 GCF_000696875.1 Nestor notabilis
AGCGCCTCAGCACCCTCACAGGGAACAGCTTCTGCCCAAGAGCTCATCTCAATCTCCCCTCTGGCAGGTTCAAGCCATTTTCTAGTATTAATATAGTGATTTAAAGCAACAAGACAAAGTTCAGTTGGACACAGGGGCTTGGAGCAACCTGCTCTAGTGTGAGGTGTCCCTGCCCATGGCAAGGGGTTGGAAGTGGATGATGTTAAGGTCCTTTTCAGCCCAAACCATTCCATGATTCTGCGGGTAGATGAGATTCATTGAACGTTTCACTTCTTAACCTGTCACCAGGGTGTTTGTGAGTCACTGCATGATACCACAGCTTCTTAAGAATGTGCTCAGAGTATGTCCCACCCTGCTCACATTAGTGTGCCAGGGCCTTGGCAGTGCTAATTGACCTGACCAGCCTCATGTGGGGCCACCACCCAGACACCCTCCGCCCCTTGGCACTGGAGCTGCATTTAAGCTGAGGCCATTTGATCTGGTCCTTGTCCGGGCTGCAG
This sequence comes from Nestor notabilis, assembly GCF_000696875.1. Classification (NCBI taxonomy): domain Eukaryota; kingdom Metazoa; phylum Chordata; class Aves; order Psittaciformes; family Psittacidae; genus Nestor; species Nestor notabilis. Next base: position 2,635 of record NW_009914153.1, read on the forward strand.
TGGGTGCACGATGGACTTGTAGCTCTTGCCATCCTGGCTGTGTGACATCCCTGAGGATCTGGACTGTGGCTGCTCCTGGTCAGTGTCACCAAACCTCTCTGCTCCTCTTATTTGGGTCCTGTGGGGCTGTGCTGCTTGTGGTGAGTCCTCTACCTGCCCTGCCTTGCTGCCACCTTTAGCTTCTGGCTTGCTGTTATACCCCTGCTCTTGCTGCTCTCTAATGTGCTTGGGTGTGTTGGGCACTGAGCTGAGCACTAAGAGGCTTTCGTCTTCATCCATAGGACCTACCCTGTAAGTTCAAGACTGATCTCCAGACCCTGCAGGACCTCATGGCTACAGCAGGAGGTCACAGTGCTGCAAAGCCTCTGTAGCACCTTCAGTGGGGATTAGGATTGGGTACAAAGCTTTGGGTTTAAATGTAGCTCCTTAAAAGCAATGGGTGGAGGCCTAAGCTGATGCTGGTCAGGGCACTGGAAGCTTGTTGGTGTACTTTAGGCCCTGACATCATGTTTGGCGGGATCTCTTGGCAGCCTTTAAACCCATGCGGGATGTAGCATGAGTAATGAAGCAAGCTATAATTTTGCCCTAAATTAAGTCCCTCCTTCCTGTTTTCAAAGATTCACAAGAGGTGGTGTGGACACTCTGTTGGTTCCTTGTGAAATGCTGAAGGCCATAAGCTATGGGTTGAATGTCTTCCATCAGAATTACTGTCGTGCTAGAAGCAGGAAGTTCTTGTGATGGTTCCTGTCTCTTAGGATCAACTTGTGTTATCTGAGTTGAGGAGAGTGGAGATCTGCTCATTTCCCAAGGACTGGGTTAGGATAAGCCTCAAAGCCCTGGGCACTCACAGGAACACACCTCACCTTCTTCAGAGCATATGTGCTCCAGAGTGTGCCCCCAAGATACAACAGTTGCCAGATGACTAATTCCTGTATGTCAGAACATGCAGAATCCCTGCCTGAGGCTCCCTTTGTTCCCAAAACATGAGCCTTACAAAACAACGCTTGGAACACCTGACAGGAAGCCCCAGCCCTGGCTGTGGAAGGGTAGGGTGGGAGCAGGGAATTGGGGAAGCTCCTTAGGGAAGCACTGACAAATGCTGACAGCAAGATCCTTATTGAGAGCTTCCACTGGGAACTGTCAGACTTCCTTCCCTTGGCGTCCTGAGGTTGATTCCATAGTAGCTGAACCATGTCCCTTCTATCTCATGTTAGTTCCCAGGAACCCCACCTGCAGCTATTACAGCAGGGTCAGCGCCTGGCTCTTCCTCAGTAACATTTTTAATGGGATAAGCAAAAGGTGTATCCGGCAGCTCTCCGGCCCTCCCAGGCATTCTGGGACAACCACAGCTGGGTATTCCTGCAACCAGAGGCAAGAGAGATGGTTCCCAAAGCTCAGCCAGGAGCCTGCCCAGCACCGTTACTCCTACAACAACTCAAATATGTTGGCACCTTCACGGAAGGTGAACAAGGTGAAGGCTATTCCCTGTGGAGCAAGACGTAGACAGAGACCAGGACAAGAGCAAAGGGATTCAGAGAGCTGCTGGATCAGGGAAGAGCCCTGTGGGCATTGTAAAACTGAGAGGACCCGGCAGTGGCTGTCCCAGCACTTCTCCAAACCTGTGTCAGCCCCTCCTGAGAAGCTTTCTTCGTTAGAAGAGGAAGCCTGCCCAAGGAGGAGGGTCTAGCTGCAGAGTGGAGCTCCTCTAAGTTCCTGTCCAAGGCTTTTTCCTGCTCCTACTAAACATGCTTTCATGTGGATCTTGCTGCAACCTTAACTTGCTTGAAGCACTGCTGGATCTGTATTAAAAGTCCCAACTCGAGTTTGGGGGTGCTAGTAGTCTCAAATAAAGAATGTATTTAAATTATCTGTCTTATATCTGGAATGTGTAACTTGTGTGTAAGAGTGAATTTTTAGCATGGCCTTGGCCTGGTGTATCAGAGGCAACTTGTCCCAGCCAGAAGCCAGAGTTCATCCTTCAAAATAAGCACTCGAATGGAGTATTTTTGCTGGAGTGGGATCTTTCTGCTGGCTGCTTCTTTGGAACAAGGAATTGGCTTCTAGAAATCGATGGGAGAATACCCCAGGACCAAGAGTCGACTGGTAGAGCTCCTCACCCCTGGTGAGAGCTGGTTTGACTCTTATTTTCCTCTCCCTAGTAAAGTATGTGAAAGGACACTGAGAAGCTTTGTGGGCAAAGCTTTGAAAGCAGCTCCTCCCTGACAGGTTTGAGTGTGTCAGTGGAAGAGCTTTGGAGGTGAAATCAGCCTCCTATCTGCTGGTTGCCTTGAAAGCTCTGATAAAATGTGAGAACTCGGTTACATGGAATGCAGACATGTGGAAAAAGGGTGGGTTTTTTTAACAAGGCCTGTCTAAATTCACCTTTGTTAGGCTGAGCTGAACTCCTCATCAACCATGAAGCTGGGTTTGATCTTCAGTGCCCTCTTCGGGGTTTCCTTGTGCCTGGAATCTTTTGTTGGGTGAGTTACACTTTTGTGGAAGTCTTTTCATTTCAGGCTCTGTGACCCAGTTGTTTTTCATGATCTTAGCGTTACGAAATCTGCTTGGGGCACATTCTTTGCTATTTGTGGCTGACTTCTCTTGTTGCTTCAGTACTTTGGTGTCTGAAGGGACCCCTATCCACTTTCATTTGGGTTTTCTGAGGAGAAGGGTCTATCTGCATGTTGAGCTCCTAAATTCCTCTCCACCCAGACCTTTGTTTTGGCTCTGACTGTACCAAGGGAGCCATCTGCAGCCTTGATCTGGAGCTGAACCTCACTGCACAACTTGAGTGTGCAGCATGACAGATTTGGTCTGGCGTAAAGCAGAGCTGAAAGGCCAGAATCTGGGTTCAGTCTGGAAAGCTCACTAGTTTCCCTTTGATTTTGAAGTTTCTTATTTCTCTTTAATGCTTCATCCTCTCCAGAGCCTTTCTAAGCAATTTAAATCCTTATTTCCAACTATTATATTCTGAAGTTTTATCTTTATGTTGCATTGCAAAACTGATCTCCTTCTGGTGTGTTTCCTCACAGCATTACTGACCACGTAAAAACTTTAATAGAAGATGATAAAAAACCTAATAGATACTCCCTGAGATGTAGTAAGTGAGCACTAGATTCCAGTGAGTAAATCTGTACCTGAAGATGTAAGGATTAAGAATAAGAAGTAATATACATAATTTACCAAACTCTGGGATTTGGAAAGCCAGAAGCAGCTATTTTGACCATCTAATCTGGGTTTGGGCATCATGCAGACTGAATTCTCATGAATTAATTCCTCAGTCACATCCAGCAGCTGTGGTGAATGAGCCTCATCTCTTCATGGAGCAATCCAATCCAGACATAAAGCTTATGGTGATGGAGAATCCAAGAATAAGCTACTAATGTGGTAAAGTGCCTTCAGTGTTGATTTAACTTGGTTCAACCCAGGCTCTGCAGCTAAGGAGCACGTTGGTGCTTTTGATTACGACGTTGACCCCAGGCTGTACTTCCAGTTGTTAATTCATTCTGGCTTCCAGTTTTCCTTCAGAATAGGATCTTCTGTCCCCCAGTTGTTGGATACACTTGTTATTAGAGATCTTTTTGTCATTTGATAAAAGCATTGGGTGGGAGACACCTCCCGAAGTTTTCAGTCCACCCTTCTGCTGAGGCCGTGGAACTGCTTCCTCTTGTCATCATCCACCCTTACCAAAAGGAGTCTGTAACTGGTTTGTAATTCCCCTTCAAGCAGTTGTAGGCTGCAGTTAGATCAGCCTGAACAAGCCTGTTCTTGTGGTGCTGTTTTCTTGTACCTGTTTTACCAAGCAGCCTGGAACCTTGTGTGCTTGAACGGGATGTATGTTTTTAGAGATATAGAACTACCTGGAGGCTGTAGGTTGTGCTCACTGTACGTTGTACAATGCATAGTCCAAGTTAATCCTTAAGGTTACCTCTATAACCAGTGGAGTGAGGTACTTCCTGAGGGTGATTCATTCCTCCTGGAATGGTGCAAGCCACCCTCTGATGGTATCAGCTTCTGACAACACAGGGAAGTTTGTCAACAGTCTTCATCTAAACTGAAGAAAGACGAAATGAATCTCTTATTTCGTGTTTGCTTTGCTTGGTTGGATAGTGCTCCCCAAGCATTTGATCAGATCCAACCAGAATATTGTCTTTCTGCAAGTTGTTGACAAAAAAAATAACTAATAGATGCAAGACTGAGCCTTGTTAGCAATTAAAAACTCATCCACTTGATGTCTTATGAGGAAGCCTTAACACTGCCATTGAAGTGGTTACTGATCAAGCCACATATAGCAGGGTGTTGGTTGAACTCTTGGGTGGCCTTAAGTCAAGTGCATTAAAGAAGTCCATATCAGCTGGTAGGTTCAGCTACCCACCAAATCCATGATCCCAACAAGCAGCTAGTTCAACCAGACCCCTTTTTGAGCCTGTTCCTGAAGACCTAGTGCTTTATTGCAGGCACCAGGTTCTCCGAATCAAGCCAAAAAATGAGGAGGAGATTAAGAAGTTACAGCATTTGGAAACGATGGGACACCTCGAGGTATGTTATTGCCACAGACACATTTGTTAATGCTTTAGACAGGGGTAGGACTTTGCATCACATGTGGAGGGTTTGCACCATACTGTGGCAGCTGCCATAGAGAGATTTACTGTCTCAATACTTGGAGTTTGGTCTGCAGGGTTCTAGTACCAGCTTGGTCTTCAGGGGTGCCTGCAGTCATGTTTTCCTCCTATTGAGTTTACAGTCATATTTGAACTGATCCGCTCTTAATCTTAGTATTGAAAAGCTTGTCTTTGAAGTGGGGATGCAAATGTTCCTGTACTTGTCTCCCAGAGTTGTGGGAGGAATGTATTAGTTAGTCTACACTGTACTGAAGCAAGAAAACACACTATAAAATTCTAGGTTATTGCTCTTCTTATTGCTATTGATGAGAATTATTATGACTGTCTTTATTGATTTAGATGTAGAAAAGCCCTTCCAAAGGAGGAATAAAAGGAGAAGTAAAAGGAGAAATTAAACCTACTATTGTAATACAAAGCTTTTCTTGAAACTATTTCTCTTAAAATGGAGAATAGGAAAATAATATTCATAGAAGACTAAAATTTCCTCTTCCTTATGTGAGTGAAGCTCTGAAGTCAGTGAAAATGCTGATTTTAGCCTCCTCTGGCCCTTTGTTGGGGTTTTTTGTGTGAGCTTATCACATTAACTGCTACAAGGCTGTGGTGAGGCCAAGGTAAAGAATGGAGCGTGCTGTAAGCACAGTACTGCAGGAGACATTCAGTCTGGGAGCAACCCGCATTTCTAAAGCTTTAGAAGAGCAGTTTGCAGAATGCTTTCCCCAGACCAAATCCATTTTCCTTTTCCTTTTTCAGCTTGACTTCTGGAGGAATCCCACCGCCCCATCCTTCCCTGCAGATGTGAGAATTCCTGCTAAAAGAGTCCAGTTAGTCAGAGCCTTCCTGGAATCCCATGGGTTTGAGTACTCTGTCCTCATCAATGACCTGCAAGTAGGCAATGCCATTGGCACATATTTCATAGAATCATGGGTTCTCTCACCCTCACAGGGAAGAACTTCTTCCTTGTATCCAACCTGAATTTCCCCTGTTTCAGTTTGAACCCACCACCCCTTGTCCTGTCACTCCAGCCCCTGATGAAGGTCCCTCCCCAGCATCCTTGTAGCCCCCTTCAGACACTGGAAGTTGCTCTGAGGTCTCCAGCAGCTTCTCCTCTCCAGGCTGAACAGCCCCAATGTTCTCAGCCTGGCTCCATATGGGAGCTTTTATATCATTTGAAAACAAATAATGATCCACAATCTGGTCTCATTCATTAACACAAATTCTTCTGTACTCAGTTTTCCATGAGTCCTCCCCTTATTTTTGTAGTGTGTGGATTAATTTCTCAGAGGCACTCTGGGGATCACTGCCATACTGGAAAGCTGTGGAAATCACTCTGCAGGTGACATCTGAAACCGTGTTGGACAGTGACATCAATAATCATAGACTCCTTGGGGCTCTTCTGATAACCCCTGAGGAATTTCATGTGGTCTTCTGGCCTCAGATGTTTGGGAATCAGAACACTAAAGTTACTCATAATTCAGTGAAGTGTGTTAAGAGTAGTTCAGGATCATCCTTTGAAAGAGCTGTGCTCTGCCATGTGAGAGAGAAGTCACCCACTTGGGCTCTAATCTGACATTTTTTCATGAGCAGTAATCCCCAAATGGCATCTAAAATAGCATTAACTCAGCAGAAACACTGACTTTTTCCTTCTTTTTCCCCGAAGCTTTCTTGTTCATCTTAAGAAGTGTTTAAAACTTAAACTGACTGTTCAAGCACTGCTATTCTTGCCCACTTCACTACAGATACATACAGCAGGAGCATCTGTTTGCTCCACAGCCACCATTTCTTTATTTGAGGTAAACATTTGGTCACAGGTTTGCAAACTAAGCAGGCTTTTCTCAACATTAAATGGCTTCTTTTAGGTTGTTCTAGATAAAGAGAAGCAAGATATGGCCCACAGTCAGCAAAAGGATCGCAGCACCGCCACCTTCAACTATGGAACTTACCACTCCTTAGATTCCGTGAGTACCTCAGCTCTGGGGGAAGAGGATTCTTTTATCTGGCCTTTTTTCATGCTGTTCTTCAGAGCTAGAATATCTTTACAGCTTCTTTTGGTTGGGTTTTGGGTTTAAATGTATTGATTTTGTGGTCAGAGCAATGAGCCAGAGTCATGGAACAGGTAGGTGTTGGTCATACTCTTCTGCAGAGTTCTGTCAAAACCCTTCTTCTGACCTTCAAAAGAGATGGAGAAATAAATGAATCCTGAAATAAGGAAATATAAGAGGCCAGTAGCTGTCAAACAGTGCAGAGGGTAAGGTATTTTTGTTACCAGAAGTTCTTAAAGAGGGGCTTGAACTTATCCCTCAAGTAGATCTTGATGGCATAGCAGTGCTTCCTTCTACCTTGTGACGTTAGGAACAGCACCGATGACATGGATGTAAGGTGAGATGGGGCTTTGAAGAGGTCAGTAATGGAGGCAAAAGGGGAGAACAGCAGATTTCATCAGGTCCTACAACTGTTCTGGGCAGCACTGTCCACAAATGGAACCTGAATGTCTTCTTGACTTCCCATTTCAGATTTATGCAGAACTGGATCATCTTGCATCTGCCTATAACAACATTGTCCAGAAGCTCCAGATTGGGGAATCCTATGAAAAGCGGCCTCTGTTTGTGCTCAAGGTGTGACATATATCACAGAACATGTATGTCTCCATACACCAGTGTACATACGTGTTACAGACACAGCACAATTTAGAAGCATCCCACTCTGTGCTGAATGTTGTTGACTGAAAGGTGTCAGTGAGGGTGGTAAAACTCTCTGTTTTGCTTCACAGTTCAGCACTGGAGGACGCAACCGCCCTGCAATCTGGCTTGATGCTGGTATCCATTCCAGGGAGTGGGTTACCCAAGCGAGTGCAATGTGGATAGCTAAACAGGTTAATCCAGCAGCGATTGGGTTTTCTTCTGTTTTGGGAATGCCTCGGACTATTTAAAACTGTATCACACCTGTATGTGTTCAGCCAGCTCCTCTAACTCTCCTTAACTACTTCCTAAGATCTCATCCCAATCTCCCCTCTGGCAGGTTCAAGCCATTCCCCTTGGCCTGTCCCTACATCCCTTGTCCAAAGCCCCTCTCCAGGTTTCCTGGAGCCCCTTTAGGCACTGGAGCTGCTCTGAGGTGTCCCCTTCAGGAGCCTTCTCTTCTCCAGCTGCCCCAGCCCAGCTCTCTCAGCCTGGCTCCAGAGCAGAGCTGCTCCAGCCCTCGCAGCAGCTCCGGGGCCTCCTCTGGCCTCGCTCCAGCAGCTCCATGTCCAAACTGTAGTAGCTGAGGTGAGATTGTTGAGGACTGCAGGGCTGATACTTACTTACACAAGTAACTGAGGACTTTGAGATTAGTTTGCCAGCACAGAGAAACACTGTTTTGGTGGTTACTTTCCACAGAAGTGCCCAAACTTCCAGCTCTGTATAAACGAGCTTTTACATTCTGCTGACAATGACTAAGCCAGCAGAGAAGTGCAGCACAGTTGGGTGCTCCCAGGCTGGCTAATCCATCTCAATCTTAGTGCCAGCCTTGGCCCATTCTCTGCGACAGGCAGGAGAAGATTTTGTTGCCCTCCTCCATTAACTGTCTCCAGAATAAAATAGTCCTAGAGATTCATTGCTCTCTCCAAGCTCCAAGTCTAATATGGATCAGTTTTGGCCATCAGATAATTGATGTTTCTTGTTTCTCTGCCCTGAAAGTCAGATGTGCCTCTGTACCTAGAGAGAGGATAAGAAACAAGCTGATAATCACAGTGCACAATATTGTCTCTGCTTAGATTGCCTCTGACTATGGAAAGGACCCATCCACCACCTCTTTACTGAACAAAATGGACATTTTCCTGCTGCCAGTTGCAAACCCAGATGGATATGTATTCACTCACACCACTGTGAGTAAGCTGCTGTGTATCTATCTAAACTGATTTAGGAAGCTGTCATGCTCTTCCAAGCAAACAATAAATGCCAGGGAAGTAGGCTTGGAAAATCCATTTCTTAATGCCATGAAAAGGAGTTACAAAGAACTTGGGCAGCCAAAGATCCTAATTACTTGTCTATCCCATCTTAACCCACTGTAAATTCACCAGACCTTTGGTTTTTTGACCATAGGTCCATCGTGGCAGTCAGCCCATCAGAAAGAATCTTAGGCTCCTGCCTAGGATCACTTCCGGGTGAATAGTGACTATTTCTGGGGAATGGCTTTAATGCAAGAACCAAGATTTGCTCCTTTTTCAAGCCATAGTGGTTTATCCTGAATCATAGAACCCCAGCCTGGTTTGTGTTGGAAGGGACCCTAAAGCTCCTCCAGCTCCAACCCCTGCCCCGGGCAGGGACACCTTCCACTAGAGCAGGTTGCTCCAAGCCCCTGTGTCCAACCTGGCCTTGAACACTGCCAGGGATGAGGCAGCCACAGCTTCTCTGGGCACCCTGTGCCAGCACCTCAGCACCCTCACAGGGAAGAGCTTCTGCCCAAGAGCTCATCTCAGTCTCCCCTCTGGCAGGTTAAAGCCATTCCCCTTGGCCTGTCCCTACGTCCCTTGTCCAGAGTTTCTCTTTTGTTCTAGAATCGCATGTGGCGGAAGACCCGCTCCAGGAATAAAGGCAGTCTGTGTGTTGGAGTCGATCCAAACCGGAACTGGGATGCACGTTTTGGAGGTAGGAATAAAGTTTCTGGATTCTGGCTGTCACTAAGAAGAAAATTCCTTTTCGTGTTCCTAGATCCTGTTACACAGGACCAGCAATTGCCTTAATATAAGGGATTCAGGAAGAAAATGGTCACATAGGGTGGGAGCTGTCTTTTCTAAAGATAATTTCACAAGATGAAGTGAAGATGAAGTGAGCACAAGATGAAGTAATCATTTAGAAGTATGTCCCTTGACTATTCATTCTCTGTCACTGCTCTTTGAGTGTTTAATGGCATTTAAGGCCTTGCCTTTGGCTGAAGAGCTGTTCTTAGGGAAGCCTGGCTTTGTGTTGGTCTGCTTTGACCTTTCATGGATGTAAATTCTTACAGGTTTGCCTTTGTTCCCCCTTTACACCAACAGGTCCTGGAGCCAGCAATAATCCCTGTTCTGACTCTTACCATGGGCCCAGTGCCAACTCGGAGGTGGAAGTTAGATCCATTGTCAACTTTATCAGGAATCATGGGAACATCCGGGCCTTCCTCACCCTCCACAGTTACTCTCAGCTTCTGATGTATCCCTATGGCTATAAATGCACTCAGCCAGCAGACTACGCCGAGCTGGTGAGACACAGGGATGTGGTTTCAGCCCCTCTGTTCTGTCCAGCCAGCTTTCCACTCTCAAGTGTTGCAGTGAGATACCAGGCTGAACTTTGTGTCCATAGCAGCAACCATCGTGAGAGGGAACAACAACCTGATGCGATGCAGTGCCTTCCAAACATGTGCTATCCCCACTCATTCTCAGCCCTCTCTGCTCATCCATGTTTCCTTCTTCCTTCTTTAATGACAGCATCACAGCTGTAATAGTATCTTTGAGGTGATATGGATCTCACAACCATAACTCAAATGGAGAAGACCTCTGGAGGTCTCCATTCTAACCCTCTGCTGGAAGCAGGCAGGCTTTGGGGTCAGGGCCAATGTTGAGGTTGGACTGGGTTGCTTAGGGCCTTGCCCAGCTGAGGTTTGATTAATTGTGTTGATATTTCTAAAGACAAATCCCACAGCTCCTTCAAGCCCATCCCAAAGTTTCCCCACTCTCCAGGGGGTTTTCTTTTCCCCTAATACCTAAACACGACCTTCCCCTCTGCCGGTTTGCTGCCACTTGTCCTTTTGCACTACTCCAGGAAGAGCCTGGCTCTGCAACCACCCATTACATAGTTGGAGTGAGCACAAAGCCAGCCACTGAGCACTGGGAGACCTCCAACTGCTTTGGGATTTTCCTGGTATCTCTTGAACCTTCTCTTGATGAGACAGTCAGTGAGATGAAACACTGGATGATCAGATACAGAACCTGCTATGATTTAATTCACCTGCGATGTCACCTCTGAAAGTACTAGGGAAGTTGATTGCTGTTGCTAGTAGGAGTAATTAAGAAATGGGTTGATTTGGCACTGTTTCACTGGGGGTGAAAACAGGCTGTGAAGCAGTTTGGAGCTTTCTCTGACTATGGTTCAGGTTGGTGAGATCTTTACCATTTACCACGCGGCGTCTTTCTGACTTGTGCTTCATCTCCTCTCCAGGATGACTTGGGAAGAGCTGCTGCCTATTCCATCCGATCCATTTATGACACCACCTTCAGAGTGGGCAGCATTTGCAAAACTATCTGTGAGTATTTTTCTAGTCTGAGCTTTTATGGGCTGTCCCAGGGCGATGGTCTCTGTCCCTCAGCTGAGGTCTCTCCCTCTTGGAAGCAGTGATGCTTCTGCAGAGCATCGGCATCAGTCAAACATTAGAGCTGAAGCTTCACGTAAGAACCTAATACTTGTTCCTCACAAATATAAAAGGTAGGACACCAGAACTCAATCAATCCTCCGTTCACCCTCTGGATCTTCTCCCTTCCTCTTTCAGACCAAGCCAGTGGAGGCAGCATTGACTGGAGCTACGATTATGGCATCAAATACTCTTACGCCTTTGAGCTGCGAGACACGGGGCGCTTTGGTTTCCTTCTGCCAGCCAACCAGATTATCCCAACGGCAGAGGAGACCTGGCTGGGCCTGAAAACAATCATGGAGCACGTGCGAGACAATCCCTAGTAAAGGCTGGGGTGGGATTCAGCTGTCTGTAAGGAGCAGGCTCATAAATCCCCTTCCCTTTTTGTGCTTGTGACTACTGTATTGATAAGAATCATAGAATGGTTTGTGTTGGGTAGGACCTTAAATCCAGCTCCAACCCCTGCCCCGGGCAGGGACACCTTCCACTAGAGCAGGTTGCTCCAAGCCCCTGTGTCCAGCCTGGCCTTGAACACTGCCAGGGCTGGGGCAGCCACAGCTTCTCTGGGCACCCTGTGCCAGCGCCTCAGCACCCTCACAGGGAAGAGCTTCTGCCCAAGAGCTCATCTCAATCTCCCCTCTGGCAGGTTCAAGCCATTCCCCTTGGCCTGTCCCTCCATCCCTTGTCCAAAGCCCCTCTCCAGGTTTCCTGGAGCCCCTTTAGGCACTGGAGCTGCTCTAAGGTGTCCCCTTCAGGAGCCTGCTCTCCTCCAGCTGCCCCAGCCCAGCTCTCTCAGCCTGGCTGCAGCCCTCACAGCAGCTCCGGGGCCTGCTCACTGTGGCACCTGGCTGAATAAAACCTCTATGTGCATTCCTCCTACAGCAACACGTGTCTGCATATGAACAGCGTTTGGTGCTCATCCTGTTCACTCCACACTGTGGGCATGGGAGATCCATTAGAAGATTTTAGGGCACAGTTGTGGTCCACCTCAGTGAGACACAGCAGGAACAGTGACGGGGAGGATGGATGATGCAAGCACTTGTGTGGCTGTTGAGATTTCAAAGGAGTGACCTCCAGTGAGATGAAGACATCTGGCTTTTCCCACCTGGATAAACAAGGAGTCAGCTGGGGGGGAGGGGGGGTTACCTGAGCCAGCCTCTTGCTCTGCTCCAGTGGTGGTTTAGAGAGGACAGGGAAAAACTTCTCCATTTCATGTGCAACAGCTCCATGTTGCTGCTCTTGTAAAGCTGGGGGCTCTGACAGAGCTCACTGCTGGGGGCTGGTGCAGAGGGCCTCATGATAAGCACCATAATCCAGGTTTGGAGACTGACTAAAGGAATTTCATTTCCTTTCAGGAGCCTCAGGACGCTGCCTGGTGGGAGGGGGAGGTCTCCTGGCCTAACATCCCCCAAATACTTGTCCTGTCCCTTGTCTCCCTCCTGGATTTGCCCATGCTTAGAGGGAGGACGGAGATGGGCAGACTCCTGCTCTCATCCAGCCAGTTTGCAGTCCCTCAAGAGTCCCTCTCCCTCATTCTGCTCTTCATCCTGCTTCTTTCTTGGGAATTAAGAGCAAACAGCTCGGGGCTGTGCACGGGAGCCATGGAAGGAGCAGAGATCAGCAATCCCTGCTGCTGCTGCAGTGATTATCAGCTCCAACAGGTTTATCTCAGTGTTGTGTGATCCCCAGCAGCTGGCGAGTTACTCACTGCCCCGTGAGCCTGGCGGGAGGCAAACCTCCCTGGTGCAGTGGTGAAGTGTTGGTTCACATTGAAGGACACAAGGTTATGGGCAGGGAAAGGACAGTGAAGGTGCAGCTGAGGCAAGAACCTTGGGGGTTTGGTTTTGGGTTAAGTGCAGATGTTTTCCAAAGCAAAGCCAAGCACGGGGCAGCTGGAGCTTCCCCACGTGTGTCCCCATCCCCTCTGCTCATGGCATCTGCTTCCCAAACTGACCCACACTTCCAAAATGCCATCGTCCAGATGGTGATTACAAACATTCCTGGTAAATCCCAGCTGGTGGGGAGGGCCCAGGGCACATTGGTTGCCTTTTGGACCTGGCCAACCTGCTCCCACCAGAGCAGGGACCTTGTGTCAAGTGGGGAGGAGCTGCAGAGCCCCAGGAGCCTCAGCTGGTGTCGTAGACCTAAAGCTTGTTCCAGCCATCCTGGTCTGAGGCCACCCAAACCCTCTTCTAGGTGTGTAGCTTGGTGACAACTGCATCCAGGTTTTGGAATCCTGGCACCAAAGAGACCTGGAGTGAGACCAGTGGGGTTCACCAAGAGGAACAGGATGTTGTGCCCCATGGTGGGGTGCTGACATGGGCTGGTTTGGCCTGGAGATGAGACAGCTTTGGGGTTGGGGGACCTAGTGAGGACACTCCCACCTCTATAAAGAGGTTATTGAGAACATGGAACTGAGCTCTTCACCATGGAGCACGATGGGAGAGACAACAGCATCACCTGAAACAAGAGAGAGCCAGGCTGGACATCAGAAAATGCTTTTCCATCAGGAGGACAGGCCAGAAATGGGACACATTGACCTCTACCCAGCACCACCGGTCAGGACCAGCTCACCAGCATCAAAAGGAGTGTGAGCAGCAGCTCATGGAGGGGATGCTGCCCCTCTGCTGTGCTCTGGGGAGACCCCCCCTGCAGCCCTGATCCAGCTCTGGGGAACAGCACAAGAGGGACGTGGAGCTGCTGGAGCGAGGCCAGAGGAGGCCCCGGAGCTGCTGCGAGGGCTGGAGCAGCTCTGCTCTGGAGCCAGGCTGAGAGAGCTGGGCTGGGGCAGCTGGAGAAGAGAAGGCTCCTGAAGGGGACACCTTGGAGCAGCTCCAGTGCCTAAAGGGGCTCCAGGAGACCTGGAGAGGGGCTTTGGACAAGGGCCTGTAGGGACAGGACAAGGGGAATGGCTTGAACCTGCCAGAGGGGAGACTGAGATGAGCTCTTGGGCAGAAGCTCTTCCCTGTGAGAGTGCGGAGGCGCCGGCACAGGGTGCCCAGAGAAGCTGTGGCTGCCCCATCCCTGGCAGTGTTCAAGGGCAGGTTGGACACAGGGGCTTGGAGCAACCTGCTCTAGTGGAAGGTGTCCCTGCCCGGGGCAAGGGTTGGAGCTGGAGGAGCTTTAAGGTCCCTTCCAACACAAACCACTCTGGGGTTCTATCACGGTTCCGCATTGTGAAGCCGCAATGGACCCCCCCAGCCGTGGCACCTTCCCCACCTCACACGCTGCTGTTGGTGCAGCTGGAAAAATAACCTGGTTTTATTGGGTAAAACCATGGACAGAAGATGTCTGCTACAATCCTGACTGAGGTGACCTCTGCCAGCCTGGGAACCCGGCCCAGGAACCAGAAGCATCCTTGACAAGCACAGGCAGGAGCTCAGGGCATCGCAGATAAACACACAACAAAGACCCTGCTATAACCTGCAGAACAAAGACTCTGCTATAGCCTGTGGGACAAAGAAACCTCTGTAAGGAACCGACCTCCTGAGGCAGCAGAAGTCAGCAGCAGGTGCCCAGAAGCTGCTGTCCTGCACCCACACTTGTATCTAAACTAGAAGACATAAACCAACTCATTTTCTACCCAAAGCCAAACCCTTCTTTCTCTCTCTCCGAGCATTACCTGCAGGTGAACATCCCTCTGTGGCCCCTGGAGCCTCGGGACGTCTGGCTCTGGGCTTTGTGACATCCATCAGCTTTGACGTGACATCCACCCATCACCAGCTGGCCCCACTCCTGGAGCGGTTTGATGAACGGCACCGGTAATAATTTGGAATATATTTGGATTTCTTATAGATTTATATATCTATGTGTGCATATAATCAGTTAATCATAAATATAGATTGTTTATATGCTTTTCTGCTGGTATTTTGTAGTAAGTCTGTAGTAACTTGTAGTAATTTTGTAGTAACTTGCAATATACACTCGCTTTACTAACCGTAACTGTAACTGACTTACTAACAGTGATCAGTAATAAAGGAATGAATGGAAACAAAGCACTGTGTCCTTGTGTACTCTGAGGTCCTGCGGCCCCACTGTTGCCACCATCCCACACCCATGGGATGTCACACTTGGTGTGACAGCTCCTCACACCAAGCTTGGTGCACAGACACTCATCCTCCGTGGCTGCAGGATCTGAGCACTGAGGAAGACGTTATCACATCCTCCCTGTTTTGGCTGTTCTTGGCCATATAAAGCAAACATTTGGGCTGTTGGAGCTGTTCCTAACCTGTTTGTCACTGCCGGCTCCGTGGAACAGAGGTGGCCCTGGTGAGAAGGTCCATGTATGGCTGAGACTCATCTGCATCCACTCACCATGAAGATCCTTCTGGTCTTCACCTCCCTCGTGGCAGCCGCCTGCAGTGAGCAGCTCTTCGTGGGGTGAG
>NW_009914153.1:18011-19310 GCF_000696875.1 Nestor notabilis
GTGCGGGGGTTTAGTCCTGCGGAAAGCAAGGGGAGGGGGTCCCATGGGTGGGGATGGGGACCAGGGTGAGAGATACCCAGACCTGTCTGTTCTCTTCTGGGGTCAAGCAAGAAGGGTGACATCCCAAAGGGGTGACATCCAGCAGGTTTGGCTGTGTGGACGCTGGGAAAGATGTAGTTTGACCCGTCCTTGTGCAGCCCAGCCCGGCGGGAGTGGAAGCTGTGCTAGGAAATACCAAACACAGGGGCTTGGAGCAACCTGCTCTAGTGGAAGGTGTCCCTGCCCGGGGCAGGGGTTGGAGCTGGAGGAGCTTTAAGGTCCCTTCAACCCAAACCACTCTGTGATTCTATGATATTATGATACAGAATATATTGATATATAAGCTATTTCCTAACATTCTGGGAGCTCTCACGATCGAAGGAAGGATGGAGACCACCTCAGGCTCTCCAGCACTTGCTCTTTTCCCATTGTGGCTGTTCTGAACCTGCACTTTTCACTCTCAACACCAAACCTCCACCCAGTGATGCACTTTCCAACCCACCAAGCCAATGCAGACCTTTCACAGCCTCCACCCAGACCATGATGGGGCCACGTCGGTGCTGGAGGCTCTGCTCCTTCCCCTGCTTCAGTGACTCCGTCCCGTGCTGATGGCTCTGCCTCCCTGCAGGGACCAGGTCCTCCGCATCACTGCCAGCAACGAGGAGCAGATCGCCCTGCTCAGGGCACTGGATGAGCAGACAGAGCTGCAGGTGAGCTGTGGTGGGGCCCTGAGCATCCCTTGGTGTGAAACAGAGATCCTGGTGACACCCAGGACCTCCTTTTGACCTCATGTCCAATTTTCCTTCCTGTTTTTTGTATATAGCTATAGAAATATAGTATTTAGCTTGGGGGACCTTGAGCTTGGCCATTCTGTTTCATAGAATCAAGGAATCAAGCAGGATGGAAAAGACCTTTAAGATCAAGTCCAACCTTCGCCCCAGCACTGCCAAGGCCACCACTAACCCATGTTTCATATGAAGCAGGGACACCCCGATCACTGCAGCATTGGAGCACCCAGGTTGAGAATTCAGGTCTAGAATGTCATTGTGTTGGTTTTGGCTTGAATGAGGAGCAGCTCTGCCCTGAGCCAGGCTGAGAGAGCTGGGCTGGGGCAGCTGGAGAAGAGAAGGCTCCTGAAGGGGACACCTTAGAGCAGCTCCAGTGCCTGAAGGGGCTCCAGGAAACCTGGAGAGGGGCTTTGGACAAGGGATGTAGGGACAGGCCAAGGGGAATGGCTTGAACCTGGCAGCGGGGGGAGTG
>NW_009914153.1:19406-21982 GCF_000696875.1 Nestor notabilis
ACACAGGGGCTTGGAGTAACCTGCTCTAGTGGAAGGTGTCCCTGCCCGGGGCAGGGGTTGGAGCTGGAGGAGCTTTGAGGTCCCTTCCAACCCAAACCAGGCTGGGTTCTGTGACATACCACAACTCTGCTCCTGCTGTGTTTGCCCCAGTTGCTTTACAGGGTGAGCAGCAGGAGAGGTGGCTGGTGGGGAACAGAATCTCTGCTGCAAAGCTGATGTTAGGAGATATTAAAGAGCAAAACCAGCCCATGATGACCCTGGTGTCATTCAAAGGGGTATTTGCAGCCAACAAGCAACTTGGGCTGAAACATGTTTCTGCAGATCCATTGAGTGAGGCAAAGGGACCCCAGCATTAAGACTGGGCTGGTCAGGGTGCTGGGACATGCAGTCTAGGTCATGCTTTGCATATATATGTATAGAAAGGCTGGACCAGATGATCCATGAAGTTGCTTCCAACCTGGGATTCTATGATTCTATGCCCCTGACCCATTCTGGTACCTGAGTGTGTCCCAAAACATGTCCAAAGACCTTTTTAGATCATCTGTTGAGGAGACCTAAAGACCCCTTTTGGTGCTGGGGAGCTGGTTGGATGAGCACCAGCACAGGATGGGGCTGAGCTCTCTCCTTCACCCCAGGTTGACTTCTGGCGTCACCCCACCAGCCCCCTGCGGGTGCCCTTCCCCAGCCTCCAGGCAGTCCAAACCCTCCTGGAGTCCAATGGCATTTCCTACAGCGTCATGATCGAGGACCTGCAGGTGAGGGCTGCAGTGGGAGTGGGATGAGCTCCTGCAGTTTAATCCCAAAGGAAGGTCCCAAAAGTTGGAAACCACGAGGAGATGGGAGAAGAACCCACCTGTGCTCCCTGCAGCCTGCTGGAGGGCTTGTTTTTCTCCTCCTGAACAGAAACTCTTGGATGAGGAGAAGAAAGCCATGGCAAAGTCAAGGAGGACAGAGAGAAGCACCAGCACGTTCGATTTTGCCTCCTACCACACGATGGATGAGGTACTTGGCTTTCTAGAGCATTCACTTCACCGCGGTGGGGTCATGCTCAGCCCATGGTTGCATCCATTTGGTGATGTTCATGGTGGTAGGTGCCCCCTAGGACATGTCACTCCTCCTTGGACAGAGGTTTTAGCTGAGCCAGGAGGCTGGGCATCCCTCCATGAGCAGTGTGGCCTCTACTGGCATCTCCCCACCTCACTGGAAGACATCTTCAACTTCATTTTGGGGCTCAACGTCTGTGTTTGGAGGAAGTTCAGGTTGGAGATAAAGCAGAAGCTCTTCCCTGTGAGGGTGCTGAGGCGCTGGCACAGGGTGCCCAGAGGAGCTGTGGCTGCCCCATCCCTGGCAGTGTTCAAGGCCAGGTTGGACACAGGGGCTTGGAGCAACCTGGTCGCCAGGGAAGCACCAATCTTCTCTGCATGCTGCATTTGGTGCTGGGTGCCCTAAAAGCCAAAGGGAAAGCCGGGGTGAGCCTCAGCAGCTCCTGCTTTCAGATCTACGACTGGATGGACACGCTGGTGGCTGATCACCCCAACCTTGTCAGCAAGCTCCAGATCGGGCAGAGCTACGAGAACAGATCCCTGTATGTGCTGAAGGTGGGTTCAGGGGGAATCCTCTCCTTGCCCAGCCCTGGCAGGACACAGATGACATCTCCCCTTCCCATCCAGTTCAGCACCGGGGGATCCAACCGGTCGGGCATCTGGCTGGACACTGGCATCCACTCCCGGGAATGGATCACCCAAGCCACTGGTGCCTGGACGGCCAACAAGGTACCCACGTGCCCTGGGACACTAATCCTCACACCTCCCTGAGGTCACATCCCTTGTGCCCAAGGGGCACTGAGGCAGCTCCTGCTCCCCCTCCCATGCAGATCGCTGAGGAGTATGGCCAGGACCCCTCTGTCACTGCCATCCTGGACAGCATGGACATCTTCTTGGAGATCATCGCCAACCCGGATGGCTTTGCCTACACCCACAGCTCTGTGAGTGCAGGGGCTTGTCTCCAGCAACCACAGCTGGACACGTTTTTTTGGGAGGGAAGGGATGTTCCTTCCATGTAGGATGGTGGATGGTGGTTTCCTCCCCTCCCTGGAGATCGTGGAATCAACCAGGTTGGAAAAGACCTTTAAGCTCATCCGGTCCAACCATTCCCAGCAGTGCCAAGGCCACCACTAACCCCTGGCACTGAGGCCTCGGCTCCACGGGCTGGGAACACTTGCAGGGACGGTGCCTCCAGCCCTGCCCTGGGCAGCCTGTTCCAATGCCTGAGCACCCTCTGGGCAAGGAATTGTTCCTCAGCTCCAGCTAAACCTGCCCTGGGGCAGCTTGAGGCCCTTTCCTCTTGCTGCTCAGGCAGGAGGGTGGCATCTGTCCCCCCAAGGGGGTGGGATTCACACCCCTGTGATGGTCTCACCCCATCTGCTCCTAGAACCGCATGTGGCGCAAGACGAGGTCCATCAATGCCGGCTCCCACTGCGTTGGTGTGGATCCCAACAGGAACTGGGATGCTGGGTTTGGAGGTGAGAGCTGGGACACCAGGTCCCCACACCAGGCGTCACTTCTGCCCCAAAGCCT
>NW_009914153.1:22074-23997 GCF_000696875.1 Nestor notabilis
CTCTGCATGATGCCTCCTCCTCTGTGCCCCAGGCTCTGGCTCCAGCAGCAACCCCTGCTCCGAGACCTACCGTGGTCCTTACGCCCATTCTGAGAGGGAAGTGAAAGCCATCGTGGACTTCATCCTTGGCCATGGGAATGTGAAGTCGGTCATCTCCATCCACAGCTACTCCCAGATGCTGCTTTACCCTTACGGCTACAAGACAGCGCCAGCACCTGACCACCAGGAACTGGTGAGATGGTCCCAAAACATAGACATGGGGCTGTGAGCACCAGCCTTGATGGAAGAGTCTCACTGGATCATTCCAGGACCCTGTTCCTCTTGTTAGAGCAAACCTGAAGCCCATCACCTGGTTCTTGGAATCATACAATCAACTGGGTTGGAAAGGACCTTTAAGATCATCAGGTCCAACCATTACCCCAGCACTGCCAAGGCCACCACTAAAAGGAGGGTGATCACGAGATGTGCCTCCCATCCAGCAAAAATTAGGGTGTTTTGGGGAAAAGCAGGAGCAGAGGGGTTGGAAAACAATGCTGGGATGTAGGCTCTGCTGCCCCAAGGTCTTGGTCCACCAGCTCTCACCACTTTGGGGCTCTCCCTTGCAGAATGAAGTGGCTAAAAAGGCAGTGAGTGACTTGGCCGTTGTGTATGGGACGAAATACACCTATGGCAGCATCGTGGACACCATCTGTACGTGTGCCCTCCTCACCCCACAGCGCTGTGTCCACCACGGTCAGTGCTGGGATCACATCTCCTCCCCTCTCCCTGCAGACCTGGCAGATGGCACCACCATTGACTGGACCTACAACAACGGGGTGAAATACTCCTTCACGTTCGAGCTGAGGGACACGGGGTGCTACGGCTTCATCCTGCCCAGCACCCAGATCATCCCCACCGCTACCGAGACCTGGGCAGCGGTGCTGGACATCATGGTCCATGTCCTGGAGCATCCGTACTGAACCCATGTCCCCTCAGCTCAATAAACAGACCTGGAGGTTTCAGGCTGGCACCTTCATGTTTTCATGCTAGACTTCAGAAGAGCAGTGAAAAAGGACTCCCAGCCCTGCAGGTGGTTGTGTTCCTCCTCGTGGCTTTGGCCATACACGTGCCCATCCTTTGGAGCCAACAGCCCTGAAGGACCTGGGAGGAGATGAGTGGTTTTGGGGTCACCAAACCCAAATCTGTGGGGTTTTGGCTGGGGGCTGCAAGAAGGGACATTGGGCACCCTCAGGGCCATAGCTGGATCCGAAGTGCTTTGAGGCACCTGGGATGCTCTGACCTCTGTCCTGTGCTGGGCTTCAAACTGGTTTTGCTGCTGCCACCACCACGACCATGGTTTAGGCATCGAGGTCACCACGTCCCCCATGTGCAAAAAGCTGCATTTTGCACTTTCTCGACCCAAATTTACCCTTTTCCACCCCCCAGCTCTGAGCTGCGGCTGCCGAGGTGGGATCCTGGCACCTCCCCACCTCTCACCCTCCAGTGGGTGACTCGGCTGGTTCCCAGGACAGGTTTGACCAGGAGGTGGGGACAATGGGGCTGCAGTGCCCAACCTTGGCTTGTGCCAGCCAGAACCTTCCCAGGGCCCTGGGAAAGGGGCAGCTGGTGGGGCCGGGCCAGGGCAGCTCTGAGCTGCGGCTGCCGAGGTGGGATCCTGGCACCTCCCCACCTCTCACCCTCCAGTGGGTGAGTCGGCTGGTTCCCAGGACAGGTTTGACCAGGAGGTGGGGACAATGGGGCTGCAGTGCCCAACCTTGGCTTGTGCCAGCCAGAACCTTCCCAGGGCCCTGGGAAAGGGGCAGCTGGTGGGGCCGGGCCAGGGCCACCATCCTCATGGGATTTAAGGGCCCTGTGGTGCTGCTGGGACACGGGACGGGCTCTTCTGGCTGACAATGAAGGTCCTTGTACTGCTGGCTGCCCTGG